>NC_059295.1:28438227-28498227 GCF_017591435.1 Portunus trituberculatus | reverse complement strand
TGTGATTTCCCAGAAACTTCAACCTTATCTATTTCCTTGACCTGCCCATCCCATTCCCTTTGTAGGAGTGTGTAGATCAGGGTCTCTCTCTCTCTCTCTCTCTCTCTCTCTCTCTCTCTCTCTCTCTCTCTCTCTATCATCATCTCTACTCTCTCAAATCTCTCTCTTCTCTCTCTCTCTCCTCCTTCCATTCTCCATTTCTAAAGGATTTTCTCCTGCCAATTCATTCGTCTCGTTATCTCTTATCCCCATCCTTCTCCTCCTTCTCCTCCTCCTGCTTCTCCTCTTCTTCCTTATTGCCTCGCCTCTCCCTTTCTCTTTTCCTTGTTGTTGTCTCCAGTTTTATCGTCCCGTCCAGCAATCGTGAGTCAGGAGAAAGGGAAAGCAAAGCGAGACAGGAAATCTTTGGGATAATTTTGTCTGACCAGAAGAGTTTATAGATGAAATTACTTGTATTGAAAAGCACTGAAACTTCTTTTCCTCCTCTTCCTCCTTCCTCTCTTCTTTTATTTCTTCCTTTTCTTCTTGTTCTTCTTGCCCTACTCTTATTCTCCTCTTCCTCCTTCCTCTCTCTTTTATTTCTTCCTTCTCTTCTTCTTGTTCTTCGTGTTCTTCTTGTCCTACTCCTCCTTATCTCCTATATGTATTACTAGTAGTTGTTGTTGGTGGTGGTGATGGTGGTGATGGTGGTGGTGGTGATGATGGTGTTGGTTGTTATTGCTGCTTATCATCATCATCATCATCATCATCATCATCATCATCTTCATCATTAAAATTTCATCAGCATCATTATCATCATCAATATCATTCCTGTCATCGTAATCATCATGTTGTTGCTGTTTTTGTTGTTGTTTTTCTTCTCCTCTTCCTGCTCCTCCTCCTCCTCCTCCTCCTCCTCCTTCTTCTCCTCCTCCTCCTCCTCCTCCTCCTCCTCCTCCTCCTCCTTCTTCTCCTCCTCCTCCTCCTTCTCTTCTTCTTCCTCCTATTCCTCCTCTTCCTCCTCTTCCTCTTCTTCTTCTTCTTCTTCTTCTTCTTCTTCTTCTTCTTCTTCTTCTTCTTCTTCTTCTTCTTCTTCTTCTTCTTCTTCTTCTTCTTCTTCTTCTTCTTCTTCTTCTTCCTTCACCTGCTCCACTCATATTGTCAGGAATGCAGTTTCTCCTTGATATATTTGTAATACATCTGAACAAGAAAAATCACGTCAATTTTTTTTTTTCTGTCTGCCTCTTTTCTTTTCCTTCCATGATCTATTTTCTTCTTTCTTTTCTCCGTTCAGTTGTATATCACCCATCCTTCATATTTCCCTCTTACCTTTTCTCTCTATCATTTCTTGTATTCTCTATATTCACTTTTATCTGGATCAATCTCTATTTTCTTCTCTTCTCTTCTTCCTCCTTCCCTCCTCATCTTTATTTTTCTTTCTCTCTGTTAAGTCATATTATGTCATTCTTTCCCTATTCTTTCTTTCCTTTGCCCTATCTTTTCCACCTCTCCATTCAATTATCCATCATATTTCGTTTTCATTTTCTTTCTTTCCTTCTCCTTTCATCTCATCTTATTCCTCGTAATTATATCTCAATCATCCGCTTATTACTTACTCTTCCTCTGTCCTTCTCTCACTTTTTCCGTTCATCATCCAACTGTACATTATCTCCATTTAATCATATTTCGTTTATCCGCTTCATTATCTCGGTTCCACTCGGTTCAGTCGTCAAGATTTATTTACTTATTCGTTCCACGCCACTAATTTCACACACAACTCCTCGTAAGGTTAATGATATTTCCTTGGTCAAGCGTTATTCTCCAATCCTCCCTCTCCCTCTCTTTCTCTCTCTCTCTATCTTCTTTTGGTACCGCCGCCTTATGTGTGTGACAAGAAGAAATGCGTCTTATTATTTGTTGCTGATGCGAGACTACCTTGCTTGCTCACGTATTAATGAAGAACGCTGCGTGTTTGCTTGTCTTTGGCTGCCCTTATATGAATAGTGGGTTGGTCATAATATTTGCATATGTCTGTTTAATTGTTATTTTTAGTAGATAAGGAGTAAAGAGAGAGAGAGAGAGAGAGAGAGAGAGAGAGAGAGAGAGAGAGAGAGAGAGAGAGAGAGAGAGAGAGAGAGAGAGAGAGAGTAATTATCTCATTAGTATCTTTTTTTTAATTGCCAATAAACTGAAAACAGGAGAAAAGTTATAAGAGGCCAGACAGCTAAGAAAGTAGAGAAATACGTAGATGAATAGACAGACAGGCAAAAAAACAAACAAATGTATAGATGTATTTATAGATAGATAGATAGATAGATAAGTGGATAGGCAAATAGATAGATAAATAGATAAGGAGATAGGTAAACAGGCAGACAAACAAACTGATTGATAGATAGATAAATAAATAGATAGATGGATAGATAAGTAGATAGGTATATAGGTAAAACAGGCAGATAAATTGATAGATAAAAAGGCAGACAGACAAACAGATAGATAGATAGATAAATAAATAGATAGATGGATAGATAAATAGATAGATAGGTAGGTAGATAGGTAAAACAGATAGATGAATAGGTAGAGAGAGAGACAAACAAACTGACAGATAGACAAATAGATAGGTAAGTAGATAAGTAGACAGATGGATAAATAGAAAGATAGATATTGTTCATGTACAACCACAAGCATGACTAATGAACACTCTAATAAATAACAACATCACAGACAGACATCCAAAACATGAATACCATAAGATATCGAAATACAAGAACGTAAGAGAAAAAGAAGAAAAATAGAAAAAAATTAATACAACCACATAGATTACGAACAATCCAAGACTGAAGATAATACGACCCAAAAAACACACACACACACACACACATCTACACATACTCATACTAACTTCTCACCTATATCATCTCATACACACTAGCCAATTTGCATGCAGTTTGCTTCCTCTCGTTTTACTGTCCGGCGCATCGAGAGCATCGTATGTAGTGACCCGCTACGGAGGTTAGACACTCCCAGGTACGCGCGTGTGTTTCCGCTTGAGTGAGTCCCCATATTACGTCAGGGTTTTATTTTCCGACGAACTGATTGTGATAAGTGGGCCGCTGATCAACATTCTAGGTTTGTTACGGGGTTTTGTGTTTGTGTTCTTGGTTATATATGTTCTGTTTCTCTCTCTCTCTCTCTCTCTCTCTCTCTCTCTCTCTCTCTCTCTCTCTCTCTCTCTCTCTCTCTCTCTCTTTCTCTTTCCATGTCTCGTCTTTTTTTTCAAATTTCAGCCCATTTTCTTGTTTAATCGCTTTGATCCATCCATTCATTCTCTCTCTCTCTCTCTCTCTCTCTCTCTCTCTCTCTCTCTCTCTCTCTCTCTCTCTCTCTCTCTCTCTCTCTCTCTCTCTCTCTCTCTCTCCAAACCTCATTCTCTCTCACACGGCCCTGCGCCTCACCTTTGCCTCACCTTTACGCCTCACTTCTCCCTCATGAAACGCAACAAGTCGAAGTCGTACCGCCATAAGACATCTCGCTGCTGATTCATTCCTGCACCGTGTTTTTCTTTCCATCTAGAGTTACCCCCCTTGTCCATTCAGAGCCACGCCTAATGGATCCTCTCATTAGACACTTCCCGAACTCACTTTCCAGACACGCCCTCCATCTCCCTCTCGTTTCTCTAGTCTGAAGTTGTGTACTACAAGAATCGCAATGCGTGTCATGTTCTTGCCCCTAAAACATGCGGAATGAGAATGATTTGATTTCAGAACTGGTGACTAGAAGTGTTTGTTATTAAGTGGGTCTTGATCTTCTGTGCATATTAATGATTTTGAGCTTTAAAGTTAGATTTACAAATGAGATAGGAAGAAACTGGCTTGCAAATTCATTGGTAGGTAAATTAATGGACTTCTTTATTAGGATATTATTGCTGAGGGAATACGATAAATAAATAAATAGAGCACAATATAGGAAAATGCTATTCTTTTAGTATAGTTGTAAGTAAATAGTATGAACCTCGTAATTAGATTGTTAGTGCTGGATTAATGGGAAGCCTGTAAAGATTAGACAGATTTGAGGATGATGAGTTATTTGTATAAGGACAAGGTTGCTTCCTGCAGTTTCTCATTCCTATGTTTTGTGTATGTTCTTTCTTGTGTGTCGTTTTTCAATATATAAGTACCATGCGGCATGATATCTTACGTGTGTCCTCAATCTTGTGTTCTCTGATCTGCTGACGGTCTACTTATAAACTTTCACAATTGAACAGTTGATATATTCTTAGCACATCAAAAGGACTTGAAAATGAAAGGCCAAACATTATAAAGTTAAGTATGGCAGAGCAGGTTACTGGGTTTCCGAGCTTGACGCTGCATACCTGCTAATCCACACTCCTACTCAGACACAGCCAACACAAGACGTCCACCCGATTCTATGCACGTAAAATTCACTTTCATGGGTTCCCGCAGCTCGTACGCAAACTGATTGTGGGAATACGTAAGTGTAAGTGCAAGTCATCTTGGTCATTTTTCTCCCGTCACTGACAGAAGCGCCGCGTCACATCCCTTCCCTCTCCATCACGCCATCTCATCCCATGATGATCCACTTAGGTATTGCCTTTGCTCACTCATATCTTGGCTTTTTTTCTATAATTCGTGACTCTTTTGTCTCCATAGTCGTTCTTTGCTAACCTTCGTAGCACTATAAGAAACACACACACACACACACATACACACACACACACACACACACACACACACACACACACACACACACACACACACACACACACACACACACACACACACACATGCACGTTGGATAGGGGATCGAAAATAGAAAAGGGAGAATATAGAAGGAGAACGAGAAGGAGGAAATAAAGGCCCACACACACACACACACACACACACACACACACACACACACACACACACACACACACACACACACACACACATTGATAGATAGATAGATTAGATAGATAGATAGATAGTAGATAGAGAGAGAGAGAGAGAGAGAGAGAGAGAGAGAGAGAGAGAGAGAGAGAGAGAGAGAGAGAGAGAGAGAGAAGATGGGGGGGAGGAAAAAGAAAGGGAATGCAGACTAATGGAGAGTGAGAGCAGGAGGAAAACCCAAGCCCTACTTTTCACGCCTATAAATCAATGTTCACCTCTCATTAACCTGACCTCCTCCTCCTCCTCCTCCTCCTCCTCCTCCTCCTCCTCCCCACTCCATTTAACTTCCCTCACTCCCTCCCTCCCTCCCTCCCTTTCCCATTACCATTACAGTCACCTCCTCTTTTTCCATTCCCCATTTTTTCCCCCTCTTCACTTCCCCTTTCCTCTTCCTCCCCTTACACTCTCACATACACAGTCCTTCACTTTGCCTCTTTTTGTTGTTGTTGCTGTACACGTTTGGCCATAAGAAAGTTTTGCAAGCAGTTTTTTTTTTTTTTTGTGCGTATGTGTGTATGCATGTAAGTCAAAATTTCACATATTTGGCGTGGTGTGTTTTGTTCTTTTTTTTTTTTTAACTGTTCCTTTGTTTTTCCCCCGTCAGAGAAGTTATCAGGTATAATCATCCACGTCATCTCCTCTAATTGGCTCCTTTGCTGTAGTGTTTGTGTGTTGAGTGCTTGGTGCAAAGATGAGGAGGAAACAATGCTTATAACCTGCTTCGTGCCACCATAAAACTTGAAGACAGGAAAAAAGAGGAAAATAAAAGAGACACACACACACACACGAATAAAGCTAAAATAAATGAACTTCTAATGTCGTTCACAAGATTTTCTAATGCGCTCATACACACACAAACTCTCTCTCTCTCTCTCTCTCTCTCTCTCTCTCTCTCTCTCTCTCTCTCTCTCTCTCTCTCTCTCTCTCTCTCTCTCTCTCTCTCTCTCATTCCAGCTCAGCACGCCTGCCATTTAAACAGACACGCCGATGCTTTAGAAGAGCCGCATTGTAAAGTGTAAACATTCTCTTTCTCGACACAAGCAAGACGTGTAGGACTGTGAAAAGTGGAGGTAAAATAGTGGTGGTAGTTTGTGGTGGTGGTAGTGGTGGTAACAGTCGTGGGAATAGTAGTAGCAACAGTATAAGTAGTAGTAGTAGTAGTAGTAGTAGTAGTAGTAAAATTAGTAGTTGTTGTTGTTATTGTTGTTGTTACGATAATGTGATAATGTAAAATAAAATCAAATAAAAGAAACAGCAAAAAAGGGAAGAATAATGAAAAAAAAAGATAAAGAGAAGAGGGGGACAATTTAGAAGGAGGAAGAAGAAGAGGAGGAGGAAGAGGGGAAGGAAGAAAAAAGGCTTAATTTAAAGAAATCAGCAACTAACCTTGATTCTGGAGACATTCTGCTCAATTTGAGGTTAATTGGTGCAAGAGATGTTCAGTCTCTCTCTCTCTCTCTCTCTCTCTCTCTCTCTCTCTCTCTCTCTCTCTCTCTCTCTCTCTCTGTGTGTGTGTGTGTGTGTGTGTGTGTGTACTCAATTAATACGTCTCGAGATGTTGATGTGAAAATGCACGAACCTGTTCAACAAATTAACACACACTCACTCACACACACACACACACACACACACACACACACACACACACACACACACACACACACACACACACACACACGAAGGATATTATAAGATTTTACTGCTCTTTCCTCTGTGGGGTTATCAGACGGGAAGAAAAGGTGGCGGGATGAGAAGGAGGGGGAGGAGGAGGGAGGAGGAGCAGGAGGCGAGCATTGGCAAGGCGATGCGGTGGGAAGGGAAAGCAGATGTGAGGGTGAGACGGAAGGAGGAGGAGAGATGAATGAATATGATGTTGTCCGTGGAAGGTTATACAGCAGGAAAGAGAAAGGTATGAAAGGAGGAGACTAATAATGTAAATAAAGATGGAAATACATAATAAAGAGCGCAGAGAACTCACAAAATACAAAAAAAAAAGAAAAGAAAATGCAATAGATAAAAAAAAGAAAAATTGATGAATAAGGAGAAAAAGAAAGTGAAGAAAAGAAAAAAAAACAGAACAAATAAGGATAGAGGAATGGAAAGAAGTATCATTGGAAAGACGAAATGGAAAGCAGCAAAAGAAAAGCAGTGATAAAAATAGAAACAGTAGAGAGAGAGAGAGAGAGAGAGAGAGAGAGAGAGAGAGAGAGAGAGAGAGAGAGACGACACGGTTACGAAACAGCAGAGTAACAATGTATATGAGCAGACAATGGCATCAACCCTGTGATCTGGTGAGTCCTAAAACTTTTATCACCGATCGTAAAGCGCCGCGGATGATTGATGCTCGCAATAGAAAGCCTCTTTATTGCTCCCACTGACCGCTGAGTGATTCTTTTACTGGCGCAGGATGTAAACAGTGCATGTATTGTGGCTCTTCTCTTTTCTTCAGCGGTAACTAATTTGAGTGAGACTGGTAAAAGAAAAAGAAATATGCTATGTTCTCCACTTTTCTTGTAACGTTGGTTGACTAAAATGACAACTGGTTGGAACTGTGGAAACTTTTGTGTCTCCTTTCATGATCTGTTGAAGTGTCTGAGTGAAAATTTATGAAACACTGCAAAATTTAGCGGCTTCTCTCTCTCTCTCTCTCTCTCTCTCTCTCTCTCTCTCTCTCTCTCTCTCTCTCTCTCTCTCTGTGTGTGTGTGTGTGTGTGTGTGTGTGTGTGTGTGTGTGTGTGTGTGTGTGTGTGTGTCCTTATTGACGATAACAGAATAAAATGCCACTTGTTTGGAAGAGTGAAAATGTTGTGTCTTCTTTGCTATTCAGTTGGTAATTGGCTTGGAAAAAATCTTGTAAGAACGAAATTTTTGTGACTTCTTTGTTTCCTACTAAATAATAAATAATTGTTGCTAGAAACAGTCAAAGAAAAAAACTGAAATGAAAAAGCGCTTACTTTCTTGATCTGTTGGTAATTGGCGAATTAAGAATTGTTGAAATGCTGGAAATTTTGTCTCTTCTTTCCTTGTTTTCTTGTCTAGTAAATAATTGCTGTGAAAATAATAGAATTCTGTTTTTTTCTTCTCTTTATTTGATGTTGAGTAAATGGGAATTGCTGGAGGAAAGTTAAATTTAGTCCCTCCTATCTTACTTTCTTACTTGCTCCTTAATAGGTAACATTTGTTAAAGAAAGTTAATATTCTTTTTTCTACTCATCTCAGTGTGAGTAAATAGCAGTGGCTGAAGCAATGGACACTTACATTTTCTTTCTCTGTCTATGCTGACTCTAAATTTTTCGTCTCTCCTTTCTGGGTGAATGACAATTGGCGAAACTGAAAATTTACGTCTCTTTTCCGTCTTTGGTGCTCACTGACTAATTAACCCTTGAGTTACATAGACATCAGCCACACCGGGTATTATTTGACAGTGTTACAAGAGGTCAAGTAAAGTAAGTTACCTGTTCTCATCTAACATATCCTACAACAATGATCAAAGTAGCTTGGCCACACACTGACTGACTGCTGGAACATGAATGCGCAGTAAGAAGTCACATGAAAGTATTAACAACTCTCTCTCTCTCTCTCTCTCTCTCTCTCTCTCTCTCTCTCTCTGACTTGCCAACAAAGGTCTTTACCACCAGCCCGTGCTTATGATTTTATAATATTCACCACACGCCAAATAAGAAAAGAAATCCAGTCAGTTGGCAGCTCCTTTCCCTCCCTCGCATCCATTCCCCCTTCCTCGAAGCTCTTCCACTTCCTTACACTCCTTGTCACTCGCACGCTCTTGTTCCCTCACGCACCTTCCCCTTCGTCACGTCTCCCCCCCCACCGTTCCCTTACGTCCCTACCCGATCTTACTCACCTTTCCCTATTTTACGCCAGTTCCTTTTTCTCACGTTCCTTTTCCTTTCTCACGTCTTTTACCTTTCTTTTTCGTCCCATCCTTTCCCTCAGGTACCCTCCCCCTCACACTCCTTTTCCCCTTCTTCACATACCCGTGTACCCTTTTCCTTCGGGCCCCTTCCTCTCCCCAGCCCCTCCTCTCAATACCTGCCTGGGATATACCCTGTCGTACCCCGCTTCACCTCCTTTCATTCCTCCTCAGTCTGCCATCTCGCTGGAATGCCCTTAACACATTTCCGGTAGGCGCCCTGCTAAGCCCCCGTTATTCTGAAAGCACCTCCCCTCGACCCTTGTCCTCCCCGCGGCCTCGGCACCGTGTTAGAAGCTTGGGGGTGCGTGAGAGGGAATGCCGCAGCGAGAATCATTGACATTGATAGCATCCTTCAGTATTTGTGGAGTGTGCTGCATTGTGGGGTTATAAAAGCTGTGCATGTGTTTTTGAGAAGTTTAGTGAAGCAACAGAAAGGAAATAATCTTCTCCTTCTGGTTGCAGTGGCGTACATGACTCTCCTTTTTCCATTTCCTTCCTCGTCTTACTGCTCCTCCTCCTCCTCCTCCTCCTCCTCCTCCTCTGCGTCCTTCTTTTCCTAACCCTTCAACTTCGCCGCTTTCTAGAGGCTCTTAAATCTACCAGCCGCAGGAAGAAGAGGAGGAGAAGGAGGAGGAGGAGGAGGAGGAGGAAGAGGAGGAGGAGGAAGAGGAAGAGGAGGAGGAGGAGGAGGAGGAGGAGGAGGAAGAGGAGGAGGAAGAAGAGGAAGGGGCGTTGCGGATGAGTGGTGGCGGGGTCGCGATGATGTAGAGGCGTTCATCTCTCCATTGCCTGTTGCCAGTTGGAGGAGGGGAGATGGAGGAGCAGGAGGAAGAGGAGGAGGAGGAGGAGGAGGAGGAGGAGGAGGAGGAGGAGGAGGAGGAGGAGGAAGAAGAGTCGAGGCGAGGGAGCATTTTAAACCGGTCGAAAGTGAAGGAAAGTTTTCTCTCCAGGATACTGTTTACCTGCATCGTGCCTCGTGTTGCCAGCTGAAGGGCGCGGAATTGAAGGACTGAGTGACTGGGACTGCCTACGCAACTTTCTATTTCTACCTGGAAGCGCTGAAGGGAGGGCCACGGGATTCCCAGTCATAGTATCCTGCCCAAGAATGAAAGAGAAACGTGTGTGTGTGTGGCTCTATAATCGCGCTCTGCTTCCTCCTCCTCCTCCTCCTCCTCCCTCACGTGGAACTCTCAAGGTGTAGGTCAGGTAAAGAAAAATGAAGATGAGCTAGAGGAAGAAGGAGAAAGAAATTACGATCATATATGGCCAGAAGTCTATTAATCTGTTTGTCTCACTCATTTCCAGTCGTGCACATATTTTTTTTTCTCAGTTGTATGTCCTCTATTCTTACTGCCTTCTTATAAAGTCTAACCAGTCTAACTAATTGAGAGTATCAGTGAATCACGGGAGTTAGAACTGAAGGAAGGTATGCACTACAAGTATTGACACTCAAAGTCAGAAATCAAGTACCCTGGATCAACTCATTTCAAATCATATGTATATACGTTTTTCTCAGTTCTAAGTTCTTTAATATAACTGCCTAGTAAAACTTGTCTATTAACAGTATCAGCAAACAAGGAAACTTTAAAATGAGGGATGATACGAGTTACTGTACTAAAACGTTGAGTATGTTAACTTTTTCGTAGTTCTAAGCTCCCCAATTTGTCTTATAAAACTTGACACTTTACATTACTAGCAAATCAAGAAACTTACAACTGAGGCAAGATATTAACCCCTTCGGTACCGTAACGCATTTCCATATTCATTCTGCTTACTAGCTGATGACTTTATGCAGATTCAGAAACTCATGTAGGGAGTGAAATAATGAAGACTCTGGCCATTCATCTTCTGACCTCCATAGACCCTTCCTAATGTCAATAAATGGTCTAATCGTACACAAACCTCTAAGTAAAAACGTGTTCTAGTACTGAAGGGGTTAAGTACGGTACAAAGGAGTGTGGAAGGTTATTAGTTACATGAATCTATTTGGCGATTGTCACTGATGATCTAGTCTTTGGTCTCTGCTTTTTAGGTGCAGGTGTGATGCATCTGGGGTGGGACGTGTGTGTTGTGTATAGAACGTAACACTGCCTAAAGGTGACCGGGGATAAAAGAGTGTGTGGTATGCTGCTTAGTCTTTTGTGTGTGTGTATGTGTGTGTGTGTGTGTGTGTGTGTGTGTGTGTGTGTGTGTGTGTGTGTGTGTGTGTGTGTGTGTGTGTGTGTGTGTGTGTGTGTGTGAGCTTGTGTGTGTGTTTGTGTGTGTGTGAGTGTGTCCTTTACCTTTGCTGATCATCTCATCTGTCTTCATATTGTGAATTTAACTTTACTGTTAAAAAGAAAACACGAAGAAATTTCCTCTACAAGACTAGCCATTCCACTTTCTCCTTTCTATTATCCCTTCAACATCATATCCTTCTCTTTCTTCCCTTCCCTTTCCTTACCTTACCTTTGCTTTCTTTCGCTTCCTCGTCTCCGTTGTTGTACTCCTTCTCCCTTCATCATTTTCCTTTTTCCTCCTTTCTCTTCTCTCTCTTTTTTTATATTTCTAAGAATTTCTCTTCCCTTCACTTCCTTTTCTTTCTTTCCTTTCCCGTCTTCCTCCTCTTTCTCCTTCATTCCCTTCCCTTCCCTTCCCCTCCCTTCCTGCTAGTACCCGTGTTATCCCTGACCCGTGGCAAGGAAGGTGGAAAGAGGAGCTCCTGACCTCAAACATACGCCTCTTAAACTCTCTTCGTGTCTCGTTCTTCTTGGTTGCTTGGCTTTTTAGTGCTTCTGGGACGGAAGTAGGAAGGGAGAGAGACTGTATAAGGAGGGAATTAAGTGTAGGACAGAAGAAGGAAAACTTAGAATGGATGAAGAAATGGAGGTTGCACAGAGAGAATGAGGAGAGGGATGGACGAAAGGAGGTTTAAAATGAACAAAGTAAGGGTGTTTGATTTTGTTGTATTTCATGAAAAGGAAAATCGAAATTGTCTTGGAATAGGTGAAGGAAGGAGGTTGTAAAGGGAAGGATGGCGTGGCAGAAGGAAGGCAAAAGGTAACACGGAGGAGTAGGAGGCTTAATCTTTCCAGCTTTTTTCTCATTTGCATCCGTTTCAAGCATGAGGAGAGGAAGCGCCATCCATACCTCGGCGTGTTTTGAGTTACTCTTGCTGATTTTGAATGGGATGCTGGTGTGTTGGTTAGAGGGGTTGGCAGTGATGGTGGTGGTGGTGGTGGTGGTGTTTGTAGTTGTAGTTGTAGTTGTTGTTTTTGTTGTTGTTGTTGTTGTTGTTGTTGTTGTTGTTGATGATGATTATTTTGTTGTTGTTGTTGTTGTTGTTGTTGTTGAGTCCTTTAAAGAGAAGTTCATTAAAACTGCAGAGAAAGAACTATCATCAGATGGCTAGCGTGCATAAAAAAATGAGTTTTCCATCAAGTGAGCAATAATATACTTAGATACAAAGACCTGACACCAGACGACCAACGCATTTATAGTTTTTTTTGCCTTTAAATACGTCAACAAAAGGAACATGCAAGACTACACATCATCAAACAAAAAGAACAATATTATAAGAAAACAAAGGAAGCTGCAAGAAGTCATCTGGCCTGTACGTGGCATTTTTTTTTATTTAACACCAGATGACTAATATGAGAAAAAAGAAAAACCTCAAAATAACTCTCCTTTCGCTTTTAACAATCCCATCTGAGAAACACACACACACACACACACACACACACACACACACACACACACACACACACACCAAAAGAAAAAAAGAAAAAAATAATAAGGAAAAAAAAGGAGAGATTCGTGGGTATCGTACGTTTTACAGAGTGGCAATGATTTTTTCTCAACATTTCTCTTGCGCGTCGTAGTGTTTTCAGCATCAGGTGCCTTTTTTGGCCAGGTTTTCATAAGGCACCGCGTTTCTCCTTCTCTCGTGAAGGTGTGCTGGTGTACGAAGGGGAAGGGAGCGGGAAAGTTTTCTCCTTTCTCTTTCTTGGGATTTTTTTCTTTGCTGAAACGTGTGTGTGTGTGTGTGTGTGTGTGTGTGTGTGTGTGTGTGTGTGTGTGTGTGTGTGTGTGTGTGTGTGTGTGTTGGTATCTTGTGTGTGTGTATGTGTGTGTCCCTAAATCAATTTACAGATCTATACAGATTTCCATCTTTCTATCCACTTAATTGTTTCTTTGACTATATCATTACTTACTCTACTCTTGCTGCTGCGTCCATTCCTGCTATTACTGCTACTACTACTACTACTACTACTACTACTACTACTACTACTACTACTACTACTACTACTACTACCATTACTACTACTACAGTCTTTTTACTCTAAAGTGGCTCCTGGGTCTCGGTTTGAATGGTGTCCCAGGGAATGTGTGGTTGTCAGATCTTGAGGAAAACCGTGAGCTATCCTTGTAATAAGTGCGTTGATCAACAGAAAACAAGTATCATTTAAATCAAATTAATTACGTTATTAATAAGCTACAATATGTTAAAACTCCAGGAGCCTTTTTAGAGTGTACAAATTATACTACTACTGCTACTATTACTACTACTACTACTACTACTACTACTACTACTACTACTACTACTACTACTACTGCGACTTCTATTACCAAAAACAACTACAATCATAACACGAGCATCATCAGTCATAGTATGTAATGTAACACCCTCCGTTCTCTCTCGTCCCTCACAGTGGAGCGTGGTGCTGGGGGTGAGTTTCTTGGTGATGGGGCTCATGCCTTCTGAAGTGGGCCCCGCCTACCCCAATAATGGCTTCCTCCCCTCCACTGACGGGGGCACGCCTGACTGTGTCCAGGACCCACGAGACACCTTCTGCATCGACCACAAGAAATATCCCAAGTAAGTGACCAATGCATGTAAGGTGTGTTTTTTTTTTTTTTTTTTTAAAGAGGATAAGGGTGACACATAAGTGACGGGTTGAAGTCTCATAAGTTGACTTAAAAAAGGAGATTTGAAGAACAAGTAAGACAAGTTTCAGACTTCATAAATTTTTATTTAAAAAAAGATGGAATAATGAATAAGTGATGAAATCAAACTGGATGAAATCAGATATAAGAATAAATATATTTAAAAAAAAAGATAAAGGGTTCCAGCTTGGTTAGATGAGAGAGAGAGAGAGAGAGAGAGAGAGAGAGAGAGAGAGAGAGAGAGAGAGAGAGAGAGAGAGAGATTTTCAAACTGAGTGGTAGGAATCAGGATGTTAGTGCCAATTCATTATTTAGCTTTTAAAGGAGGATTCGGCAAATCTTTATGGGGATGAGAGGTAAAAGTAAGAAGACATGTTTTGAAAAGAGGGATTGCCACGTGTTGGCCTGATGGCTTTTCTTATGTTCTGAGGTTCTTATGATTGCAAGGAGATGGAACAAGAATTACAGAGTATCAATAGGAATTATCTTGTCATTTACTTTTCGTTTAAGTAGTAATATGAAAAGGCTGCTGGATTCCTTAAGTCAATCAGTCTTAAAGGTGTTTGAAGATAGTAAAAGCAAACATCTAAACGTCTTGCATTATGTCGCGGCAATATCTATCGTTTTCTGCTCATTTTAATGCTATTTTAGTACCTCTAGGCTATCTGACTCATCAAATGAACTACAAGCACTTGGAGACTTCTCTAAATTATCGATGGCATCCAATGGCGAGTGTTGTCTTTCAAAATCCTCATCTAAACTTATACAAGGCCAAAATATCAAGGTCAGAAGAAGCTATACCAAACTAAGGTTAATATGACACTGGCCTGGATGATAAGAGCGCGCTGTGTCTCGTGTGGTTGGGTTGGAATGGCAGTCTTGCTTCGTGCATGTGTTGGTATAAAAAGAAATATATTCGTATGTAAATATGAAATGTTCAGCTGACAGTCCTGAATTATGCTGAGCTTCTATTTTTTCGAGCAGGGAGGAATTTTTAGAACTGAAAGTAAGGATTTTTTCTGTTGCCCAAGTGATGGTGAAGGAATATTCAGCATTTTTAAAATTTACCAAATATGCTAATCTCTCTCTCTCTCTCTCTCTCTCTCTCTCTCTCTCTCTCTCTCTCTCTCTCTCTCTCTCTCTCTCTCTCTCTCTCTCTCTCTCTCTCTCTCTCTCTTTCTCTCTCAGGGAACGCATTCTCTACCTCCTGGAAAACAAGATGTTCGACGTGGACTCCATGCTGATGGACGAGAGTCGGGATTCCTACGTCTTCGAGTCCAGGTGAGTCTTGGGCAGCGAGGCGGGCAGGTGGACAGACAGGTGGTATGTTGAGCAGGATGGCAAAAATACAGAAAATATTACTTAGAAATGTTACTTAGAAAACATGCACGGCTAGGCAGACAGGGTGGCAGACACGAAGAAAGACAAGTGGACAGACAAGTAGGAAAGACAATAAGACAGGTCTGTTAGAGAGGGAGGTGAAAATACATATGATTAGAAATTTTACTTCTAAAGCAAACAGATTTAGGCAGACAGACAGACTGACAGGTAAACAGGTCGATAAGGAAGACATTAATGGAAATTGTAAGGTAAGGTATAGGATATAGGATGAAAATAAAGAAAAGATTTATATTTCCAGAGGTAATAAAGATGAGTAGAGACAAATAGGTAAGTATTGATATATAGGAAGTCCAAAGAAGTAACGTACAGTCAGGAAACACATAACATGACTGAAAGATTGTATTAACTTTTGAATGGAGTATCGAAAGTTTACAAAGCATAGACTTGTGCCGTGAGGGAAAATGTCCCTGGAATTATGTGTTTCAGTGTAAGAGGCAGTTAGGACACACACACACACACACGCTCGGTAGCTCTGTAGTTAGAGCGCTGGCTTCACAAGCCAGAGGACCGGGGTTCGATTTCCCGGCCGGGTGGAGATATTTGGGTGTGTCTCCTTTCACGTGTAGCCCCTGTTCACCTAGCAGTGAGTAGGTACGGGATGTAAATCGAGGAGTTGTGACCTTGTTGTCCCGGTGTGTGGTGTGTGCCTGGTCTCAGGCGTATCCGAACATTGGAAATAATGAGCTCTGAGCTTGTTCCGTTGGATAACGTCTGGCTGTCTCGTCAGAGACTGCAGCAGATCAAACAGTGAAACACACACACACACACACACTTCAGATACCTTGGCGTCTTGAGTCTCCACTTTGTAAACACTCTAGGGCGAAAGGAGGTTAGGAAATACAGAAGAGGGGAAACTTTTAGAACTTACCAGTGCAGTGGGTGAGAGGAAGAAGATACTGTGTAACTCCTACATACAAAAGCAATGTGAGCAAAATTAAGCTAATATAATGCTACTCATCTTGATCAGAATTTATTTTATAAGCGTGTAGCATATTGTATCTCTTTTTCACTCTTTCCTTTTCTCTCCTGCTCCCTCTCACCCTCAGGAGCGTGCCACCAGTCAACATGTACGGCTACGAACCACTGCGACCGACCTATGAACCACCTAGACAAACCTACGACCAGCCACACCAGACGTACAAGCCGCCGCGACAGAGCTACGGTCCTCCCCCTCCTCCTCCTCCTCCCTCGGTGCCCTCCAACAGTTACCTCCCTCCACGCCAGAACAACTTCTCCACCACTTCCAAACCCTACCACCATCCTCCTCCTCCCCCTATACCCCCTCCCAGTAAATACAGCGCTCCCCATCACACTTCCACATACGGGGGCGCTCCCTACCACTACGGAACCCCAGCCCCTCCTTATGACAACGAAGGACCGTACCCCCGCTACAGGAAGACCACTACCCCCTCCTCTTCTTACTTGACTCGGTATCTGCCCCCTCCGACCCCTCCCAGGTCACCACCAAAGCCTCAGCCCTGGTGGAGAAAGTAAGTGGTCTCTGTATGTTAGCAAGTGACAGTGTGGCTCTCAATAAGTGGATTTCTTAACCCCTTCAGTATTACTTAGTGATTTTATACAGCGTTAGAAACTTATGTGGGGATTAATCTCAATAAGTGGATTTCTTAACCTCTTCAGTACTACTTAGTGATTTTATACAGCGTTAGAAACTTATGTGGGGATTAAAATAGTGAAGACTGTGGCCATTAACCCCTTCAGTAGTGGGACGCATTTTCACCTTGATTTTTGGGTGTGATTAGACGATTTTATTTACACTAGCTAAGGTCTATGGAGGTCAGAAGGTTAATGGTCTAAAGCCTTCATTATTTCAGTTCCCATATGAGATTTTGAAGCTGTATAAAATTACCAAGTAGCAACCAAAATAAATATGAAGACGTGTGATGATATTTAACGGGTTAGTCTTCTGACCTCTGTAGACCCTTCCGAATGTCAATCAATAAAATGGTCTATAATTATACCCAAACCTTATGGTATAAAATGCGTCCCAGTACTATCAGTTAGTGTGGTAGTCTCAATGCATGTATCGGTAAAGTGCAAAGTGACATCTAAATTTGCAACCTAATAGGAAAATAGAAAAAAAAAAAAAAACGCGAGTAACGGTCAGTAAGCTTTGTTACAGAAAAAGGAACTAATCATATTCTCAGTATCCCCTTTAGCCCATAAATTCCCGTGAAAAGCCCACATGGTGTAAATGAAAAAAAAAAAAGTCTCTTTGGGAATGAATTTAAATTAAACATTTAATCAATCAATTTCTATAAACAATCTGTAAAAAGGCATACCAGCATATAATGTTGTTGAAAACATTATCCTATTCTTATCATGGCTTTCATTGGCAATACTAATACATATCTTTATTTACACCGATATATTTCATGCTTATTTCCTCCTTTATCTTGTACGTTGTCTTCATAATCCGCCTGTGCCCTTCCCTTAACAATACCGCATCTAGGACTTCAGATCATCACACAGAATTTCGTATTGACAAACATAGCCACTGTTCTCCTCTCTGCCGTCCTTACCTGTACTATCCCAATACCTTAGATTGCTACAAACAGCTTCATAATGGCTATCTTTCATTCCTGCTACGGTGTTTTTCTTGTTTCTATGACTTGAACTCTCTCAAGAGAAAGTTTTCGAAACACTTATCCTCCAAATTTTTTATGACGTATTTGGCTTTCATTCTTTAGAAGCTATCTCATTTGGTCTTTCTTTTTTCTTTTTAGTTGCCCCATGCCAGTGCCTTTTTCATATGAAAGAAAATCATGGTTGCTGCTGTCATCCTCTTGTATTCTCTCACGTCTGTTACTTTAGACTATCATAAACAACGTCGTAATGACAAACAAGACTACTGTTATCATTTTTTCCCTTGCGCTCCCTCCCTTAATAGGCCACACTACCCACAGAATCATGAGGTCTTCCCGGCGGCGGCAGAAGAGACAGCTGGGGTCTTCTGAACTGTGTCCCTATGAGGAGGACTACATCATGCCCCGCGCCGCGCTCAACAACAAGGGCACGTGGATGTTCCTTGTTAACATGGAGGAAGTGTCGCCGCAGTACACACAGGCGGTGCAGACCAAGAAGTGCATGTGAGTACTGGGATAGCAGGCCGTCCAGGAGGTGAAGGTATGGTGGTGGAAATTAAAGGAGTGACTATGTTGGGTGTTCATACATCTACGAGTACTATAATACTGCTACTACTACGACTACTGCGTAATGTATACTTGATTATTTTCTACTGTATATATATATATATATATATATATATATATATATATATATATATATATATATATATATATATATATATATATATATATATATATATATATATTGGTTTCAAGGGGGCCGAAAGATAGGTGAATAGATGGATAGACTGCTAGATACATAACAAAACAAAGCAAAACATATTGAGTATGTAAGTTTCAATTGTGCAGCAATTATGTATGCCACTATTGCTTTGGAATCCAGTCACATTTGATCATTTTATGTTTTTTGGGTGGAGGATACGCAAAAAAAAAAAAAGATAAATATGTGGACTAGATGAAGCAAAATATTTTAAAGACGTACATTTTCTTAGTACGAGTATAATCTGTAAAATATTACTGCTTAGAAATACCAGTAGCATGGTACCAATCAGTCTTTCTGGATTAGATAGATGACTAATAACTTGCTCCATCCACAGTCCCGGCGCCACCTGCTCTGGCAACTGCAACGTGCCTGACGGGTTCACCACCACCTGCCAGCAGCAATACGTGCAGAAGCGGCTTATCGCTCTGGACGGCTCCGGTTCCACCCTCGGCACAGATCTGTTCTGGTTCCCGTCATGCTGTCTGTGCAAGATCATTCAAGATGGTTAAGCATCATGGAGTGACTGGCGGGACGAGAGGCAAGGGGCTCAGAGGTCCCTGTCATACAGACGGAGTTATGTAGATGAAGTTAATGTCCTAGACGGTTAGCCTGTATAGTAACGCCAAAAAAAATTTCACTGCACAAGTGTTTTTTCTATGAGAAGTTTGTTACAGGACACGAAACCTGATTTATTTCCCCCTAAGAAAGGAAAGACCACGTACTTAGCGAAACTATTCTGAGTTAGTAGAAAGAATAGTTAGGCACCTTAAGTATTTATAGAAAACGTACCCAAAGCTAAAACACTGCGAGAGAACGCCCCTGAAGTATGGTTAACTTAACTAGTGTTCGACGAGACTGAATTGTTGGGTATTTGCTGCAGGTACACAATAGTTGTTAGATGTATTAGTACACGTAGACCTGTGTGGTGCAGCGCCCTTCCCTGCGTTGTGTGATGAGGCTGAGCTGTGGTGGGGTGTGGCGTCTGCATTCCCCGGTACCCAGACGTGGATCTGTCCCTTGGCGGGGTGGCGTGGAGGGGCGCCGCCACACAACCCTCGCTCCACGCCACAGCGGACAGGAAGCCACAGGGAACATTATTGCGTCCATATCCAAACACGTACAAGATTCTGTTTACTGTTTATACAATGAATGATTGCTATTACTATAACTATTATTACTATTATTCTCATTATTTATATGCTTCTTCGTGATAATTTATATTCAGCCACTGTCCTGATTGTTTTTATGATTACTTCCATTATTTGCAATATGTTTACGTATGTCCATCACCCTGACTCTTTTAGTGTGTTTGTGTTATAAAAAGAAAGAAAAAATAATATATACATGCAAATGTTTCACCTTAGACACATACTAGATTCTTTTGATATAAACTAACAAAAAAATAAAGCCCATAAAAATGCCACATATTGTTCTTTACGTAAACCTGAGTGTACGCCATGACAATAAACATGTTGGATACGGTGACAATAAACTGAGTAACATGTTGGATAAGATCTTAAGACAACACAAAAAGAAACAGGCACACCTCAATCAATCTAGTTCTCTCCCTCTCCAGGTTTGAACTATGACTAACAGAGGGCAGCACTGAAAACTCTTGCTTTTGACTGTTAGTTAACTTATTGAGGGCAAGAGTTGGTGGCTGCCGCAATGCTTGAGACTGAAGCAGTGAGTGAAGCAGTGAGGCTCCAGTCACGAGTGGGAGCTAGCTCACTACACTGTCATTCCGGAAAGTGAGAGTGAAAAGTTGTGAGCTGCGGCGTATACTGTGTGCTGTGGTGGTGTGTGACGTTATTATTATTATTATTATTATTATTATTATTATTATTATTATTATTATTATTATTATTATTATTATTATTATTATTATTATTGTTGATGTTTTTATTGTTGTTGATATTGGTACTACTACTAGTAGTAGTACTAATACTAGATTTAGTTGTAGTACTGGTAGTAGTTGTAATAGTAGTAGTAGCAGTAGTAGTAGTAGTAGTAGTAGTAGTAGTAGTAGTAGTAGAAGTAATAGTAGTAGTAGTAGTAGCAGCAGCAGTAGTAGTAATAATAGTAATAGTAGTAATAGTATTATTATTAGTAATAGTAGTAGTAGTAGTAGTAGTAGTAGTAGTAGTTGTTGTTGTTGTTGTTGTTGTTGTTGTAGTAGTAATAGCAGTAATAATAGCAGCAGCAGCAGCAGCAGCAGCAGCAGCAGCAGCAGTAGTAGTAGTAGTAGTAGTAGTAGTAGTAGAAGTGGTTGCAGAATTCATATTAGCAAGAACAGCAGCAGCAGTAGTAGCAGTAGTTGCAGTAATAGCAGTAGAAGCTGTAGTAACAGTAGTAGTAGTTGTAGTAATGATCATTATTATTATTATTATTATTTTTATTATTATTATTATTATTATTATTTTTATTGTTATTATTGTTGTTATTATTATTATTATTATTATTATTATTATTATTATTATTATTATTACCGTTACTACTACCACCATTGTTATTATTGTCGTTTTCCCTCACCAAGAATGCAGAGAGAGACAACTTAGGGGTGAGTTACTGAACTGTGCATCTTTTGTACCTATTATTTGCTGTATTTTTATGACGCGTTCATAACAGTCAATTGTGTGTCGATATCACTCGCACTCTTACAGATTACACCCCACATACAGATATTACATCCTCAAGAACTGATCTATCTAATTTTCCTGATATTCTTGCCGGTTACCTAGGCTACCAGAAGTTATTTCGTAGGATGCATAAAAAGATGGAGGGAATAGGATAGGTAAGGAAGGGAAGGATGAATAAGTAGGAACCAAGTAAGGAAGAAAGGGAGAAAACCAAGTATAAAAAGGGAAGTATGATAGGAAGGAAAAGAGAGATGGAGGAAAAGAGGGAAGAAGGAAGAGAGAGACAGACATGATTTGTGAGTGGAGTAAGGGTCATATGATTTCTTCGCTTATACCTGTGTTTGTATTTTTCGTTTTATTCGGCTACAACTGTTAGTAATAGCCACAGCAGATGAGTCTCCAACATTAGTAGGTTTTCTATGAGTTTTTCAGTGACAGTGATTGCAAGCATTTTTTTTTCTTTTGCTGCATCAATTAATTTATTTTGGGTCTCTGTCAATTTTTCCTGCCTTATAGATCTATTTTCTGCTTTATTCCACATGCCCATCATCTTTCAGCTTGACATACCTAATACACCTTAGCTTCATCTATTAGTCTTGTCCCTAAAGTTTGTACCTCCAATTATTTCCTTATCCATCAACCGGTGTACAACTGCTTCAACCCATGGCAGAGAGAGAGGTCAAACCATATAGATAGACAGACAGATAGATAGATAGATAGATAGATATTTTGATTACAGAATCCCACATGAATAAAATATAAAATAAAATGTTTAAAATGTGCAACGAATTGGATACAAATAAATATACAACAAATAAGAAAAATAGATAAATAAGACACGATGAACAGCTGGCTCGGGGCGTCCTGGCGTATTAGGCGGTTGGGTTGACAGGATACACGGTCACAACTCCTAGGCTTACTTCCAGTGCCATTATCTGGTGGGCGAACAGTCTGACGTACGGTTTAATAAAGGCAGTCTGGGACGCTACGGTTACACTTACAGTGACGGGTCTCCTTACCACTCGCCACCATTCGTTTCGTTCTCGAGGTAAATACTACAAGAGAAAGCCGAGGGGTTGTTACTGCAGTGTACTTTCTAGTGTGTGTATGTGTGTGTGTGTGTGTGTGTGTGTGTGTGTGTGTGTGTGTGTGTGTGTGTGTGTGTGTGTGTGTGTGTAGTAGTAGTAGTGCTGAAGTGGATGAAGAGAAGAGTGAGTAAGGTGTCTGTTGACTGCCCGTGTCTGGTTTGCGTAAGGATAGCGTTATTATTATTTCAGGAAATGAGGGAGATAAAAAAAAAAACTTTTATTTTTCGCTTGCAAAACAGAAAAGATGTCTTAAACAATTTGTTCCTTAACGTTCTTTTCATTCTATGTGTTTCTCTTACATGATTACAAAACCTGTACTGGAGTGTTTGTGTAGTAAGGTGGAGTGTGTTGTCCCTTGGTCATGCTGTAGTGTGGGGTATCTTCTTTATTAGCACTACCTACGTATATCTGCTTGTGTTGCACCACCAGGCTGTGCTGTAAGCGGATGTATTGCTGGCTGGTACTGTGTTGCGTTGTTTTCAGTTTTGCAGATTTAAATTTCCTTTTTATGTATGTATGTATGTATGTATGTGTGTATGTATGTATGTAGGTAGGTAGGTAGGTAGTTAGTATTTATATATATATATATATATATATATATATATATATATATATATATATATATATATATATATATATATATATATATATATATATATATATATATATATACCTACATACATACATACATGCATACATAAATATATATATATATATATATATATATATATATATATATATATATATATATATATATATATATATATATGTGTGTGTGTGTGTGTGTGTGTGTGTGTGTGTGTGTGTGTGTGTGTGTGTGTGTGTGTGTGTGTGTATGTATAACTATATAAGATTGTTTGTGATTTATCATTACCTTTGTGATTTTATACAGTATAGTAAGTACTTTCGTACATATGTATACTGTACTAATTTATTGCATCTGATGCTCTTTTTTTTTCTGGTGTTGCCTTTTTTATTGTAGAGATGTTATATTTTCTTCGTCGCGCTGGGACGAGTAACCACTGAGCTAGCAGATTGCTGAATGAATTTTTTTTTTTTTATAAAAGATGACAAATTTGTCATAACATATTGAAAACAGATCTTACTTAATCTGATCAAGCCTAACTTAACGTAGTTTTACCCCGAACAGCTGCTTGCAAATGGAAAACAGTCGGAATCGAATATACTATTACATATATACGATTAATGTAATGCGATTCAAACTGCATGCTAAACAAAAATCCACAGGTTGATCTGGACAGGAAACGCATAATGTGAGTGGACGCCCACTAGATAAATACTACACAGCGAAGCACAAGGAGTGAGAATTGAAAGAACACACACCGATAATCTTTTTACTTAACATTATTTTTGCACAAAGAATAGACACTGTTTTTTAGTTTTCCTTCCATTGTAATTCTTCTGATTTGCTAATGTTTTGTTAGTCATGAGGTACTGTAATGAGTAGGAGGCTTAAAACGCAGTGGAAGTGTGTGTTGAAGTTATATGATATTTTACCTTGATTGTAGACAAGTAATGGTCCTCACCCCTCCCCAAACTGCCCAGAATATCCTCTAGCACGGGATCTAGGAATCGTGTAACGCCCTTCAAATCGTCCGCAGCAACGTCAGCCGTGGCGAAGCTGTGGAGCTCGTCAACCTTATTAGTTTATGGATCAGAGAGCGCACTGTCTTGTAGGAATGAGATGCTTGTTGATTCATCGCTACTTATCATGTAGCAAGGAAATGTTTTCTATATTTTATTTTCAGATACAAGTCGTATGAAAAAGTTGTTGAATCATAATATTACAAGTTTAATGTATCAAGACACACTTGGGGGCTGATAAAAACAATGTCCAACACCATAAGCTGCGCCAACAACACCTGACACTATCGCTGCTATTACCACCACCACCATCACCACTACTACAGCTTCCCTCCCGTAGCCGCCCACTTCCACCACTGACCAGTCCTCCTTCTCACCCACTATCACTGCCACCATCACAACCTCCCTCCTAACCGCCTAAACCACCACCACCACTACCACCACCACCACCACCACCACCACTAAAACCTTGTTCTTACTTCCCGGAAACTCTGGTAATAAAATTTCATAGAATTTATTACTATATATCTTATTCATTATCTCTTTTATCCGTTTAATGTTAATGAGCAAAGTAAATTCTGATGATTCTGTGAGGAAAACAATGGAAGATGTGAAAGTACTTTACAGTGAAAAGTGAAAATCCCAGGGACTTCACATGCGCATCAGTGAGTTTTCCTTTTTTATCATTGCGAGGAGTAACCAATCCATGCATAACACTGAGCGCCACGCATCCGCCGCAGGGAATGATAAGCCATAATAGATGAAAGCACCACCAACCTTATCTAAATAATTAATGGCGATAGATATTTGAGAGCCGTGCGCCCTCGGGTCACTCTGGGAAAGGAATATCAGAGGCTGGGTATCGATACAGTTTTATTCATTGAGTGGGTGCGAGTGGTGGGCCGCCAGCTGAGTGGTAATTATGGAACACTCGCGTCGTAACAAAACGGCGCCTCCTAAAGTTTCTCTCGCTATGATGCAGCGTTTTGATCCCACGCTCAGATCCGGGTTTCATTTCCCCGCTGTGCCGCTCCACCAACCTGCTTGCCTGACAGGTGCCTCGCCTCGCTGGCAGGGGCCGGATGCTGTGCCCAATATGGTACTGAGCCTGAGACAGGTCATGCTGTAAATAACTGTAGCCAACAAGGGTGTGTGGGAGGCGGCAGCAGCAGCGGCATCAACACAAGCGGTTATGGAATGGTTTCAAAGGTAACCCCGGGCGCCTCAGGTGCCAGCGGGCCAGTACTGTCGGTGGATATTATAGTACTACATCACTGTGCTATTCATATGCTGTGTCTTGGAAAGGATGAACAACGAGAAACACGAACCTTCTATCCTGCTCTAATCTTGAAAAAA
Organism: Portunus trituberculatus; assembly: GCF_017591435.1. Classification (NCBI taxonomy): domain Eukaryota; kingdom Metazoa; phylum Arthropoda; class Malacostraca; order Decapoda; family Portunidae; genus Portunus; species Portunus trituberculatus. Next base: position 28,472,984 of record NC_059295.1, on the reverse strand, counting down.
TAATAGTAATGAATCGGTATATTTTCCGGTAAGTAGTCTTTGTCATAGTAATCACCGATTACTATGACATTGATTCAACAAGAAAGAAGTGTTTGCAAGAATTGGACGGTTTCTACTGATAAAATAAGAAAAATTAAAAACTTCTTTTTAGCCTGATTCACTCCATTACGACCTAATAACTTTGAACCCATTAAATAAAACATTTTAAGATCACGGTGCTTTGAATATGAAGAGTAGTGAAGAACTCCTTTCCGTTGGTTTGACTTAATAACATTGATGCAATAAGATACTCGTATAAGTAACCTTTTTTGCCATGCATTGATCGCACTCACGTCTCCTCAAGTGACGCTCTTCATGTGCCACAAGGGATATCACAACCAGCGCCGAGCCTCAGGCACATGATGGGGCATGCTACGTGATACTAGCCCTTACTGATAAATATTTCGTCTCATCAGGACATCAGACATAATTACTATATATCATTAGGATATTTTTCTCTTATTATTGCAAAATTTCCACCAAACTATCATGTGACACCGTGAATAGCCTTGTGAACCGGAAAGTACACGCACTAAACCCTCTTAGATGTGAAACGGAACGACGAAACATTTTAGAAAATGAACCACGAACGCCTCCTGTTCTCATACATTTCACGCGACTGTGACGTCATGTACATATCTTTTCTGTCTCATGCTGGTATATCAATGATGACTGCTGACGGCATAAGCTGATAAGCCGCTTGAATTACGTTGAGTCTGCATAAATGCGTCATTAATCCAGCGTGCTCGTTATGTAGTGAGAGAGGCAGATACAGAAAACAGGATGCAGGTGAGGGTGTAGCGTAAAATCGTGTTCCTTGTAAGAGCGTGTACCACCCCTACTGCGCATGCCCACAGAAGATACAACCTGCCAGACGTACAGCTCATTCACACCGACTCGCAGCCTCATTCAGTGTTCAGTTGTTCTCTAGATTTCAAGATGGTGTGCCAAGCTCTTGAAAGCTCGTTGTTCGAACCAAATATTCAGTCTCTACTGCAGCTTATCTTATGTCAAAGGAGAGAGGGAGAGTTAGAGGGAAATAAGGGAAAGAGAGAGAGCGTGTGGGGGGAGAGAGAAGATGCTTTTATTGTATTTATCGTTCAGTTTCTATATGAAGAGAGAGAGAGAGAGAGAGAGAGAGAGAGAGAGAGCATTATTCAGTGATGCAGTGTTGGATGATATGAACACATGAATAAATATGGATGAGTAAAAAGTAAATTATTTGTTAATTGTTATAAACAGATGATAAAGAAAGGAATAAAGAAATGAATATATTAATCACTTGTAAACTAATTAACAAATAGATGAATAACAGTAAGCGTGGATGAGAGATTAGATTAATGTATTAGAAGAATGTGTGTGTGTGTGTGTGTGTGTGTGTGTGTGTGAGAGAGAGAGAGAGAGAGAGAGAGAGAGAGAGAGAGAGAGAGAGAGAGAGAGAGAGAGAGAGAGAGAGAGAGAGAGAGAGAGAGAGACAGACAGACAGACAGACAGACAGACAGACAGACAGACAGACAGACAGACAGACAGACAGACAGACAGACAGACAGACAGACAGACAGGCAAGCAGGCAGGCAGACAGACAGACAAAAAGACAAACAGGCACATACACACACACACACACACACACACACACACACACACACACACACACACACACTGGAGTGAGGTGACGGGAAGGGCAGCGGGGGGGTGAAGAGTGAAGGGGAAAGGAAAAGGGTAAGTTCAAGGAAAGATGAGTTGAGGGTGAGAGTTAAGGGTGAGGCAGGCTTGGGAAAAGCTAAGGGTAGATAGGTAGGCAGGCTGTAAGGGTTAGTTCAAGGACACGAGTGTCGGAGATGTGTTAAGGGTTAGGAAAGACTCGGATCCGGTGCCGTGTTCTAGAGATGGGTTGATGTTTGATAGCTTCACGTGGCAGTCCCTCAGTGAAACACACCTGTCTGTGTCTTCCTGTCACCCTCAGCCGTAATGTTGTCCAGTCTTCGCGGTGGATGGATCAACTGGAGGGAACGATTAGGAATAACGAAAAAAAAAAAGAAAAATATGAGAGAAATATTTAGACAGTAAAAATCGGATGAAATCTAGAGACAAAAAATCGGAAAAAAAATCGAGATGAACGCTGCCTTTAGCCCTGGCCTGGGCCACCCCTTCCTCTTCCCTCCCACGGGGCAGCCTTTTGGCCTGGCCTGGGCCACCCTCCTCCTCCCTTACAAGGGGCAGTCTTTGGCCTGGCCTGGGCCACCCCTCCCTCCTCCCTCCCACGGGGCAGCTTTTTGGCCTGGCCTGGGCCACCCCTCCCTCTTCCCTTCCACGGGGCAGCCTTTTGGCCTGGCCTGGGCCACCCCTCCCTCCTCCCTCCCAAGAGGCAGCCTTTTGGCCTAGCCTGGGCCACCCCTCCCTCCTCCCTCCCAAGGGGCAGTCTTTTGGCCTGGGTGGCCTGGGCCACCCCTCCCTCCTCCCTCCCAAGGGGCAGCCTTTTGGCCTGGCCTGGGCCACCCCTCCCTCCTCCCTCCCAAGGGGCAGCCTTTTGGCCTGGCCTGGGCCACCCTCCTCCTCCCTCCCAAGGGCAGCCTTTTGGCCTGGCCTGGGCCACCCTCCTCCTCCCTCCCACGGGCAGCTTTTGGCCTGGCCTGGGCCACCCTCCCTCCTCCTCCCACGGGCAGCCTTTTGGCCTGGCCTGGGCCACCCTCCTCCTCCCTCCCACGGGCAGCCTTTTGGCCTGGCCTGGGCCACCCTCCTCCTCCCTCCCAAGGGCAGCCTTTTGGCCTGGCCTGGGCCACCCTCCTCCTCCCTCCCAGGGCAGCCTTTGGCCTGGCCTGGGCCACCCCTCCTCCTCCCTCCCACGGGCAGCCTTTGGCCTGGCCTGGGCCACCCTCCTCCTCCCTCCCAAGGGGCAGCCCTTTGGCCTGGCCTGGGCCACCCTCCTCCTCCCTCCCACGGGCAGCCTTTTGGCCTGGCCTGGCCACCCTCCCTCCTCCCTCCCAGGGCAGCCTTTGGCCTGGCCTGGGCCACCCTCCTCCTCCCTCCCACGGGGCAGCCTCTGGCCTGGCCTGGGCCACCCTCCTCCTCCCTCCCACGGGGCAGCCTCTGGCCTGGCCTGGGCCACCCTCCTCCTCCCTCCACGGGGCAGCCTCTGGCCTGGCCTGGGCCACCCTCCTCCTCCCTCCCACGGGGCAGCCTCTGGCCTGGCCTGGGCCACCCTCCTCCTCCCTCCCACGGGGCAGCCCTCTGGCCTGGCCTGGGCCACCCTCCTCCTCCCTCCCCTTGGGCAGCCTCTGGCCTGGCCTGGCCACCCTCCTCCTCCCTCCCTTGGGCAGCCCTCTGGCCTGGCCTGGGCCACCCTCCTCCTCCCTCCCACGGGCAGCCCTCTGGCCTGGCCTGGGCCACCCCTCCTCCTCCCTCCCTTGGGCAGCCTTTGGCCTGGCCTGGGCCACCCCCTCCTCCTCCCTCCCTTGGGCAGCCCTGGCCTGGCCTGGGCCACCCTCCCTCCTCCTCCCACGGGGCAGCCCTCTGGCCTGGCCTGGGCCACCCTCCTCCTCCCTCCCACGGGGCAGCCTTTGGCCTGGCCTGGGCCACCCTCCTCCTCCCTCCCACTTGGGCAGCCTCTGGCCTGGCCTGGGCCACCCTCCTCCTCCCTCCCACGGGCAGCCTCTGGCCTGGCCTGGGCCACCCTCCTCCTCCCTCCCACGGGGCAGCCTTCTGGCCTGGCCTGGGCCACCCCTTCCTCCTCCCTCCCACGGGGCAGCCTCTGGCCTGGCCTGGGCCACCCTCCTCCTCCCTCCCACGGGGCAGCCTCTGGCCTGGCCTGGGCCACCCTCCTCCTCCCTCCCACAGGGCAGCCTCTGGCCTGGCCTGGGCCACCCTCCTCCTCCCTCCCACGGGGCAGCCTCTGGCCTGGCCTGGGCCACCCTCCTCCTCCCTCCCACGGGCAGCCTTTGGCCTGGCCTGGCCACCCTCCTCCTCCCTCCCTGGGCAGCCTCTGGCCTGGCCTGGGCCACCCTCCTCCTCCCTCCCACGGGCAGCCTCTGGCCTGGCCTGGGCCACCCTCCTCCTCCCTCCCACGGGCAGCCTCTGGCCTGGCCTGGGCCACCCTCCCTCCTCCCTCCCACGGGCAGCCTCTGGCCTGGCCTGGGCCACCCCTCCCTCCTCCCTCCCACGGGGCAGCCTCTGGCCTGGCCTGGGCCACCCCTCCTCCTCCCTCCCACGGGCAGCCTCTGGCCTGGCCTGGGCCACCCTCCTCCTCCCTCCCACGGGCAGCCTCTGGCCTGGCCTGGGCCACCCTCCTCCTCCCTCCCACGGGCAGCCTCTGGCCTGGCCTGGGCCACCCTCCCTCCTCCCTCCCACGGGCAGCCTCTGGCCTGGCCTGGGCCACCCTCCTCCTCCCTCCCACGGGGCAGCCTCTGGCCTGGCCTGGGCCACCCTCCTCCTCCCTCCCACGGGCAGCCTCTGGCCTGGCCTGGGCCACCCTCCCTCCTCCCTCCCACGGGCAGCCTCTGGCCTGGCCTGGGCCACCCTCCTCCTCCCTCCCACGGGCAGCCTCTGGCCTGGCCTGGCCACCCTCCTCCTCCCTCCCACGGGCAGCCTCTGGCCTGGCCTGGGCCACCCTCCTCCTCCCTCCCACGGGCAGCCTCTGGCCTGGCCTGGGCCACCCTCCCTCCTCCCTCCCACGGGGCAGCCTCTGGCCTGGCCTGGGCCACCCTCCTCCTCCCTCCCACGGGCAGCCTCTGGCCTGGCCTGGGCCACCCTCCTCCTCCCTCCCACGGGCAGCCTTTGGCCTGGCCTGGGCCACCCTCCTCCTCCCTCCCACGGGCAGCCTTTTGGCCTGGCCTGGGCCACCCTCCTCCTCCCTCCCACGGGCAGCCTTTGGCCTGGCCTGGGCCACCCTCCTCCTCCCTCCCACAGGGCAGCCTTTTGGCCTGGCCTGGGCCACCCTCCTCCTCCCTCCCACGGGCAGCCTTTTGGCCTGGCCTGGGCCACCCCTCCCTCCTCCCTCCCAAGGGGCAGCCTTTTGGCCTGGCCTGGGCCACCCCTCCCTCCTCCCTCCCACGGGCAGCCTTTTGGCCTGGCCTGGGCCACCCTCCTCCTCCTCCCACAGGGCAGCCTTTTGGCCTGGCCTGGGCACCCTCCTCCTCCCTCCCACGGGCAGCCCTGGCCTGGCCTGGCTGCCCTCCTCCCCCTCCCCCCTCCCAAGGCAGCTGGCTCCCTCCCCCCCTCCCGGCTGCCTCCTCCCCTCCCCTGCCTTCCTCCCCTCCCACCTAACCTCCCCTCCCCTCCCCACAAGGCAGCCGTGTGCCTTGTGGGGCAGGCTGCCCCGCTCACTCAGGGAAGTACTCCTGCAGGATGGAGTACGCCAGGGTGATCAGGGTCAGGGTGTGCCCAATGGAGAGCAGGCTGTCCAGCAGATCAAGGGACAGCCTGCCTCCAGCCCCGACCCTCCCCTGGCCAGCCTTCCCTGACCTGCGGGGTTCCCGCTGCGGCGGCGGGGAGGGGTTTGTCTCTCCCCTCCCCACTCTGCGGTGAACGAGCCCTGCTTCCTCGTCCACCGCGGGGGTTACGGCGCCCCCTGTCTCCTTCTCCTGCCTCTCTTCCGGGGTATGAGCCGAGTCCCACAGGCCCAGGCCGTCCGAAACCGGGCTGGGCCCCACCTGCCCAACCTCGGCGGTGCCGGCCTCCTGCCCCGGGCTGGGCCCCACCTGCCCAGCCTCGGCGTGGCCGGCCTCCTGTCCCGGGCTGGCCCCCACTCGGCCAGCCTCGGCGTGGCCGGCCTCCTGCCCCGGGCTGGGCCCCACCTGCCCAGCCTCGGCGTGGCCGGCCTCCTGTCCCGGGCTGGCCCCTACTTGGCCAGCCTCGGCGTGGCCGGCCTCCTGACCCGGGCTGGGCCCCACCTGCCCAGCCTCGGCGTGGCCGACCTCCTGTCCCGGGCTGGCCCCCACTTGGCCAGCCTCGGCGTGGCCGGCCTCCTGTCCCGGGCTGGGCCCCACCTGCCCAGCCTCGGCGTGGCCGGCCTCCTGTCCCGGGCTGGTCCCCACCTGCCAGCCTCTGAGACGGGGCCGGTCTCCTGCCCCGCCTCTGGGACAGGCACGGCCTGTTCCTTCTTGGGGGACCCTGGGCTGCCCACTCTCTTGCCATTGCAAAAGAGTATTGGGCAGCCTTTTCCCAGCCCCCCGAGGACACCCTGCCCCCTGACCAGGCAGAGGACCAGGACGGCGTTACGCCCCACCGCCCTGCTCGTCCTCCTCAGCCCTGCCAGGAGGTCCTTCAGGGTCATTTCCTGGCAGAAGACAGTCTCGTCTCCTGCCAGGCATTCGACCCTGATGGGTGTCTGCGGATCTTTGGTGGCCAGCCTGCCCACCTTCAGGCTGGCCACCTTCTCCGACACGAGGGGCTTGGTCCCCCCCTCGGCTCCTCCCCGGAAGGTGAAGGAGGCTATGGTGCGCCTCCCCCAGCCGCAGCAACCAGCTGAGCGGGGGCGGGACAACCTCACAGTGTCCACCCCGCCCTCGCCCACCTGGATCAGCCTCGCCTCCACGCGCAAACGACTACCTTGGCTCCCCATTTCCTAACTCACATGAATTAAAAAATGTACCTCAGTGAAGTTTTGGCTGAATGTGGAAAAATTGGTTGATGGTCAAAAGACAGTCTGTGTGCGTGTTTGAGTGAGTGAGTGAGTGAGTGGGTGAGGGAGTGAGTGAGTGAGTGAGTGGGTGAGTGAGTGAGTGAATCATGGGGTGAAGATGCTAATCAAGAGCTGACTGAGGGTGCAAGTATGAAGTGAGTGAGTGAATGACGGGACCTGTGATGAAAGGAGTGATGGGTGATGGAGAAAACATCAATGTTGAAGTTGAATAGGTCGTCTTTATTCACCACGTTTTTCATTGTCTATGTTTTCATGCTTCATTAATTTTAAAGCCATTCTTTAAAGAAATTCATGTTTTTATTTCATATTTTGAGTGGAGAAACCCAGACCAATTCAGTGCGTAGTTAAAAAATCACATCATTGATCTCTGTACATCAGGTTGTTAATGCTGAGAAATTAGGAAATTTTAGAACCGTATTAGACAGATTTATGAGGATGATAGGAGAACACAGCTTGCATTATGTTCTTATGTTCTACCTTTGCAAAGAGGAGGATAACAAGGGTGGAAATAATGATAACAATAACCTGCTTGCATACCAGACTGAGATATCCATTTAAGGAAGCCAGGCAAGTCCCCTCACTGCCCCTCGGAGTCGCTCTTCACGACGCGTAAGGAATACTGTGGTGGGATTCCAATGGGATTTCAATGCAACACATCCAAGCCCTGTGTGGCAGTCTGTGCCTCTACTCATGGTGGTGACTCGAGGCATAATGTCGGCTGGGTACGATATTTTTCCGAGTGGCGCATGACAGTAGTGGGTGGTACACGATTTTACAAGGAACACGATTTCACGCTAACAAGGGCTCACTGCATCCTACTGTGTGTTTTCGAAAATAATGCTAGGGTCACACTACAGCTTTTTTTGTACTACGACGCACCCGACGGTCGCACAAGCCAGTTTTCTGCAATTGCATACGACTGTCGTAAAGATTTGGAGCATTTCAGTGCAAGAAGGACACGCAAAACGAAGGACATTCGACATCGGATCCTAGACGTACGAGGACGCATATCCCTCGTAAGACACCTACAACGATGACGTACAAAGTACCAAAGAAAATGGGAACAACCCGAAATATCTAATTTCGAAATAAAAGCATTTGATAAACGTCTAATGTCGCCATGTATATGCTTGATGACACAAGGGCAGGCCCAGAATGAACCCCTGGAGTTATATATATATATATATATATATATATATATATATATATATATATATATATATATATATATATATATATATATATATATATATATATATATATATATATATATATATATATATATATATATATATATATATATATATATATATATATATATATATATATATATATATATATATATATATATATATATATATATATATATATATATATATATATATATATATATATATATATATATATATATATATATATATATATATATATATATATATATATATATATATATATATATATATATATATATATATATATATATATATATATATATATATATATATATATATATATATATATATATATATATATATATATATATATATATATATATATATATAAAGGGTCCAGAGCGTTGTCCCACGTCGCATCAATCCACTACATCGACATCTACACACCTCACCATGAGTCTCCTAAAGTACGTACATCAATGTCCTCGCTGCCACGGAGCCGCATCTCACCAGGGACATCTTGAGGATGGAGTCTTCATATTTCAGAGGGCTTTGTGACGTAGCAGCACGTACGACATCGTATCTCTCTATAACGTCATCGTACGTCATCGTGCGTCATCGTATGCCCGATGAAATGGGTTTGCTTGTCGTGACTCTCTTCCCGGCAGTCGAATGCAGCGCTTGATTGTCGTAATGCTTCTACGATGTCGTGTGATAACAAAGAAATCTTACGACATCGTGCGATATCATCACGTTAACGTACGACGACTTGCGACTTCTTACAACAAGCCAAAAACTGTTAAAATGATATCATTGCTGCCGGCGACCGCCCTCCTACGACCGTCGGGGATGTCGTAGTCAAAAAAAGCTGTAATGTGACTCCAGCATAACTCTAACACTGAAGAATAGTGATCACAAATTCCCAGAGCATGTTTCAGACGCTTCTCTCATTTCCGTCATTATGGTCAATAGTGCACACGTATTACTCGTCTCTTGTTCTAAAACGCATGGCTCTCACACAAGGTTAGATAAGGTTACATTTTCAAAGGTCAAAGAAGTAACCTGTCAGGTTTTCATGCGCGATTTTTTTTTCATTTTGATGATGCAGGATGCTTGTTACGCGGCCATTGGAAATATGAAACACTTGTAAAAATTTCCCATAATACCCACAAAATCCTACTTAGAATAGTCCGTGTAAGATGTCGAAGTACTTGCAAATATGACGCCATTGAATGAACAAGTAATTTGAAACATACTCTTTATCTAATCAGAGGTGTTTGTGGGAGTGATAATTGAGTAGACCTCTATTAACTCGAAAAAGAAGAGGAAGTCGATAAGGTTTTCCCTACACATTACATTTTTATCATCCAACACTTTACATCAACACGTTGGTTGTTAGACGCACACAGGGAATGCTACATCGTTAAACTGAAATATTAATGCCGGACTTTGTTGCTGTAATTTTTCTTCTACGTAATATTAGCTTTTTTTTTTATTTTATCTATTTTTCTATTCTTAAACAACGATGGAGGTGAAGAAAGTTGCAAAAAAGTCACCATACCTACAAGTAGCAGTCCCAGTGCTTACAAGAGGCAATTCCTGTAATTTCATTGTAGTCCATAGTCTGCCACTTTAATGGAGAAACTCGCAAGACGGATTAGGTACACGAGCGAAGCAGAATAGGAGAGCCAACGTCCCTGTGTGTGTGTGTGTGTGTGTGTGTGTGTGTGTGTCTTCCTCTCAACCGACTCCCCTTTATCTTCCTAAATGCTTGTCAACCTGCCTGTCTTCAAACCTGTTTGTCTGTCTGTCTGCTTATCTTGCTGCCTATCTGTCTGTTTGCCTGTCTGTTTGTGGGGTGTATCTGTACGGCCATGCATCTCTTCACCTGTCTTGATACTTAATGTCTATCTAACTGTCCTTCTTTTTTACCTGGCTGCACGTGTCTGCCTCTGCATGCATATTTACCTGGTCGATTCTCTCAGTAGTTACACAATCACTGCTTCACCTGTGTTTGTCTTTTTGCCTCTCTGTCTGTGTGTGTTCTTGTTTACTTTTGGGGGAGATTCATTGACGCTCCTCTGTCATACCTGGTGAAATCTCTCATATGCGTTCATTACCTTCACCTATGTTCCTCTTTTTGCCTTTCTGTCCATATGTCCTATTCATCTATTGCTTTTCTTATGTCTAAAGGTACATGTTTTGTCTCACCTGTCACTACCTGGCGAATATTCTTATGCGCAATCACAACCTTCAGTAGTGTTTGTCTTTCTGTAGTTCTGTCTATTTGTCTGTCTTACTTTTCTAACCTAACCTAACTTTTACCTAACATAACATAACTTTTACCTAATCGAATCTAATTTTTTATGTAACCTAACCTAATTATATCTAACCTAGTTTTGTTTAACCTAACCTAATCTTACCTAACCTTTTCTAACCAAACTCTACCTAACCTAACCTAACGTTACCTAACCTAATTTTGCTTAACCTAACCTAATCTTACCTAACCTAACTTAACCAAACCTAACCAATTGTAATCTTTACCGGTATTTGTCTTTCTGTAGTTCCGTCATTCTGTCTTACTTTTCTGTCTCCTTCACTTTCTTTGTTGACACATGGATGGCAGTTTGTCTTCCCTGTCTTTAACGTGCTGGACTCTGGTTATGTCATAATAGTGTCACCTTTATTTATCTTCACACCTGGCTGTCTCTCTGTTCTATTACCTTTTTACTTTTCTTTACTTTCATTGATATTTATTTGTGGTGCCTGTCACTTTTATCTTCTCACATCTCTAATAGGATACGTAATGATACTGTAGTGTCACCCACGTTTGTCTTACCACCTGTCAGTCCATTTGTTATGTTTCCTCTGTTCTTTGCCTTATGGTTTCATGAATCTACGTTCGTCTTCACTGTTTTCATGGCTATCTATACTTGTCTTATTGTAGCAGTCTAAATAAGCAATAATTATTTTGCACAAGGTTGTCTTCTCCTCTCTTTATGAGTCCATGGATATTCGCTTGTGGCCTTTGTCTTTGCCTGGTTCTCCAACAATATATTAGGAGTGAAGGAGTGGCAGGATTAGGAAGTTTAGTGTATGGCTGGTCGGCATTGCCTTGGGTCTCTGTCCGTCAGTCTGTCAGTCACACAGTCAGCCAGTCAGCCTTGAACCTCCTCCGTCTTGTCTTCCTGGTGATGGCCGATTGCTTGCTGAAGGTGGAGAGAATGATGGATGGATATGTTGTGCAGTAATGTTCATATTGCATAAGTTTGTTCAGTCCTTTTACTGCCGCTGCTGCTGCTGCTGCGGTGGTGGTGGTGGTGATCTTTTGTTAGCATTCAAAGCAGTATATAAAAATTTGCTTGGATAAATACACACACACACACACACACACACACACACACACACACACACACACACACACACACACACACACACACACACACACACACACACACACACACACACACACACACACACACACACAGGAGCATAATGTTGTCTTTTAATGATTACAAAATAATTCAAGATAATACATTCTCGGAAATTGTGTTTAAAAAGCTGTGAGGGATTATGAAAAAAAAGAAGAATGTCTACCAGTGAAAATATTGTCATTCTGTAGTTCTAAAAAAATACTTTCGTTGATTCTGAACTAAAGCGATCAGTGCGGACGGTCAACACTGCTTTTCGTGACGAGGTCTGTTTCAGAGTCGCGGTAATTTTAACGTAAAGGGAGGAAGGGGTCTTATTAGCTTACACTGTGTTACGTTACATGATTGGTGCTGGACCATGCAGTAAATTCTCCTCGATATTACGTAGTGCTGTCCTGGTCTTTAGTTGAACGTGATATACTGTTCTTCCTGTTCGTTATATTATGATGTTAGAATTTCAGAATTTCACTTTGTTTTCTGCGTGTGTGTGTGTGTGTGTGTGTGTGTGTGTGTGTGTGTGTGTGTGTGTGTGTGTGTGTGGGGGCGGGGTTTGGATGTACTACAATGCAAGATACTAAAAGGTTTTCTGCTATCTTCTTTCCTCCCAACATTTAGAACATTTTAAGAACACACACACAAACACACACACACACACACACACACACACACACACACACACACACACACACACACACACACACACACACACACACACGGCCCGGTAGCTCAGTGGTTAGAGCGCTGGCTTCACAAGCCAGATGACCGGGGTTCGATTCCTCGGCCGGGTGGAGATATTTAGGTGTGTCTCCTTTCACGTGTAGCCCCTGTTCACCTAACAGTGAGTAGGTACGGGATGTAAATCGAGGAGTTGTGACCTTGTTGTCCCGGTGTGTGGTGTGTGCCTGGTCTCAGGCCTATCCCAAGATCGGAAATAATGAGCTCTGAGCTCGTTCCGTAGGGTAACGTCTGGCTGTCTCGTCAGAGACTGCAGCAGATCAAACAGTGAATTACACACACACACACACACACAAGAAAATAATAGTAAATAAGTTCTTTTCTTCCTATATCGCGAAATTATTGAACTGATTACAATACAAAAAATATTGAACTAAATTTGCAGGTGATTATGAAAAGAGAGTATAACAGTTGAAAAGAACATAGAACAGTCAAACTCATTACACAGCTCCAACCTAATCAGATCTACAATTACACTTTTTACACATTCTCTCAAATTTCGTATCTTATGTAAATGACTCATATATTCCTTTATTTACTCACGATATGTAACTTACCTATACCATCGTTTGTGGCTCCAGCGCATCCACAAAAGATCAAGGAAAATACACATAATCCAGAGAATAATTCGCGGGACGGACCGGAAAAAGACAATAGATTAGAGGGAGGAAATTCAGGAGACGCCTCGTAATCTCTGGGCTCCATCTGTTATCCGTAATGCTGGCCAGTGTTGGCATCAGTCATCATTAGGAGACGAGGCCCGCTGGCGGTGTGGGGAGGAGAGAGAGAGAGAGAGAGAGAGAGAGAGAGAGAGAGGTGCATGCACATAAACAGAACACACAAACTCAACACAGAACACACAACACGCAACAAACATATATCATGACTCATTTCGAACGTTGTTTTTTTTTTCCCTTCAATGCATTAAGGAAAATGAAAGAAAATGAGAAAATCCTACACTAATGCACCTCTATTCCCTTAACCACGCTACACACACACACACACACACACACACACACACACACACACACACACACACACACACACACACACACGAAGATAGCGATCAGTGTGGCAGCGTGGCGGTGGGCGAGAGGGTCAGTAGTGGTGATCGACAGGACAATTGCGAGCAGGAGACGATGACAATGCGCACATGCCGCAGCAAAAATTGAGGCTGAGTTAAGGAAGCGAGTGACGGACGTGGCCACCAGGACGAGGCTCTTAAAATACCTGTACTCAAAGATCTTTTACAACATTCTTAAAGTGAAAATTATTTCGTTGTTTCAGAGCAGAAAGGCAAGGAAGTGGAAAGATATGTTATAGTATTCCTAAAGACATGATTACCAAAGAGGAGCTTGAAACGAAATTTGATAGATTTGACGATGGAAATGACGGGTGAAAATAAAGAGAATGACACGCGTTTCTGTGATGGAATCTAAGTAACTGCAACAAGACTTTCTTCAAAATATAAAACCGTAAAAAGCAACATAACAAAAACAGAAAAACCATTAAAGACCAACATGCATATTCATAAAAACAATAAAATAATGACACATTAAAGTAACAAGAACAAATAGGCCAATGCAATAAAAGAATGAAAACAGTAACATAAAAGAAAAGTAATACAATAAGTGAATAGTAAATCGGTTAAAACATCCAATCTCTTCAGGTAACACTGAGACTCAAGAATGAAAATTGTATCTGGCATAAGATATTCCGTGCCTCCTACAGCTTTGCAACCCGCTGGTGAAGCTAACGAAGCCCCGAGCGATCACCAATTACACGGCCAGTGATGGAGTGCTGAGGGCGGCGCGGCGATCCCTCTTCGTCGTGTGTGTGTGTGTGTGTGTGTGTGTGTGTGTGTGTACATGTGTTGGAGTGTCTTTCATAATGATATTTTTCAAATCTGAATTACGTTTGTTTTTAGATGTTGTTTATTTCTCAAAGGCTCCATAGATCATATTATTCAAATGTTCCAATGGTGCTCTTCAAAATTATTTAGAAATTATCTTTTGCAAAGGCTGCAGATTTTGTGTTCTAGTGAGGCTAAAGAAACGATATTTTGAAAGGAATCACTGAGTTATATGAAAAAAAAAAAAAATAGAAAGGGGTGATAATAATAATGATGATGGGGGAAGGTGGTGAAGTGAACGCGAAGTGAGAAAAGTGCACTTTTAACATTTTATCTAACCCTGGAGTTTTATTCTCGGCCATTTCTTGCTGTTCATTGCTTTCAAAAGAATGGTCCTACTTTTCCTCTTCACGTTCCTTAATTCCTGTCATCCATGATCACTCTTCAAACTAAGTCTTCGGACTCTCCCCTCCCAAAGCGCCCCGTGATGTCAGCCACCGTGGTGAGGGTGACGACTTTCCCTCCGCTGTCTGTCTTAACTATCTTGGCTAAGGAACGTGTCTTTTCACCAGCTGCCTACATTCAGCAGGTGACCAATGTCCATGACTACCAGTAGGAAGGTCTTGCGGGTAGTTTTGTAATACTTCTCCCGGTGGCAGTTAAATTTCACCACCTGCTTATTGGAGAGTCAGGGCAAGTGGCTTTACCAACAGCCAAGGTTTTGCACGGAGACCTTCACCTTCAGCGATTTGGTGTGTGGGGCGTCAGCAGCCTCCACACACACACACACACACACACACACACACACACACACACACACACACACACGACACACACACACACACACACTCTCACGTGTAGCCCTGTTCACCTAGCAGTGACACGGGATGTAAATCGAGGAGTTGTGACCTTGTTGTCCCGGTGTGTGTGTGTGCCTGGTCTCAGGCCTATCCGAAGATCGGAAATAATGAGCTCTGAGCTCGTTCCGGGTAACGTCTGGCTGTCTCGTCAGAGACTGCAGCAGATCAAACACACACACACACACACACACACACACACACACACACACACACACACACACACACACACACACACACACACACACACACACACACACACACACACATACACAAAACACATTTTTCAGTGTTCTCTGGATTTTCAGTTTCCATTTTGTCTTTGGAATAATTTATCTGTCGTATGTACTGTGACAATGTTTTGCTTCATTTGTATTTTGACATCAATAAAACTCGCAACCGACTCCAAGTTCTTTGTTTCGTATTTCTGCTTCGACGACCGCTGTCCCGGTGTCTCTGAAGAAGATATTGCGACGCTATAAACTATAAGTACACATTACCTCAGCCCCTGTTCACTTCAGCACATGCCTCTTACCTGCTACGATGTCTTAACAATAATGATAACAATAATTATAACAACAATAATAATAATGATAATGATAATAATGATATTAATAGTAATGATAATAGTAATGATAATAATGATAATAATAAATAATAATAATAATAATAATAATAATAATACTGATAATAAAGAAATAATAATATGAATGAAAATAACGAGTACCAGTCAATGCAATCATTAATAAAAATAAAGATCTCTGAGGGTTCCACCGCAGGTCTCAGCACTACACTGGGAATGATCCATTAAGTCTGCTATATAAAGTCGGACGGTTTAATCACAATCTTTCTGTTGGAGGCGCTGCTTGCATCACACAACCCTGACAGGCGGGTCTGGTGTTGTCAGTGCCGGCCACTAATTCATCACCGTTCTTCAATTTGTCTGTGTCATCGCAGGTTGATTCTTGTTACTCTGATGAATGAGGAGAGAAAGTGTGAACTGATTTGTATTGTGACTAAATGTAATGATGTTTTGTAAGTGTTGCTGTTCTTGTTGTTGCTGCTGCTACTACTTCTGCTACTTCTTCTTTTTCTTTTTTTCTACTACTACTACTACTCCTACTACGACTACTACTACTACTACTACTACTACTACTACTACTACTACTACTACTACTACTACTACTACCACCACTACTACTACTACTACTACTACTACTACTACTACTACTACTACTACTACTACTACTACTGCTACTACTACTACTACTACTACTACTGCTACCTAATACTGCTACTACTACTACTACTACTACTACTACTACTACTACTACTACTACTACTACTACTACTACTACTGTTACTACTACTACTACTACTACTACTACTACTACTGTTTACATATTCTCAGCTACAATTTTTGTTACATGAAAACCCTGAAGTGGATAAAAATCTAGGAATATAATCGAGCAGTGAAATGTATGGTTGAATGTAGATAAAAAATACTACCTTTCACTTATTCAATGAAAGAGAATATACTAACTTTAAGCGATACCATAGAACTTTTTTTTTTATATAAGTCCTTTGACGAAAAAAAAAAAATTTAAAAAGAAGAAAAAGGAAAAAGAAAATGGAGTGAGATGAAGTGGCAATGACGGTAAAAGTAATGACAACGGAGGCCTATTTGCAGATGGTGAAGGTGGTGATGGTATGGTAGTGAATGATGGTGATGGTATTCCTGTCACACCCCTTCACCGCACACCCTCTTTTCTTGGTGATGAAGGTGGTAAGGTGGTGGTGATGGTGAATAGTGATGATAGCATTTCCTCCTCCCCTATCCTCACACAAACAGTCTTCTCTCAACGTGCAAAGGAGTCTGGCACAATGGAGGAGAGAAGACATACAGCCAGATTTACCGGGTTATCTGCGTAGGTGAAGGAGGTGTCTTGAATGGACGGATGGGTTGGCCAGTGGTGGATCTGACGTGTGTGAGAAGTGAAAAGTGCAATGATATGTAGTACGTGGCTGCGCTGACAATAGAAAACCTTCATGAACCAGAGCCAGTAGATAGCAGAGTGACCAGGTGGATGAAGGGGACAAGGCAACCAGTAACTTTCACACAAGTCCGCACTTTAGCCCACCATTCTCCTATCCACTCCCATCCACTCCCATCCACTTCCATCCTCTCCCATCACATCCATACCCCATGACTCTCCTCTTCGTTATCGGAAAACAGTTCCTCCCTCACCTGGCCCTTGTTCCTGTCTCCTGCATCTGCCTGGGAGACGGTGGCAAGTGAGGGAATGCAGGGTAGGCTGCGTGACTGGCAACACTGTCTTACTTGAGAGAGAGAGAGAGAGAGAGAGAGAGAGAGAGAGAGAGAGAGAGAGAGAGAGAGAGAGAGAGAGAGAGAGAGAGAGATGAATTGACAGATATATAAACATGTAGAGAAAATAGATAGATAGATAGATAGATAGATAGATAGATAGATAAATAGGCAGATAGACGAGGAAAAGAAAGCAGAAAAGCGACAGACGTGTTAGGAAATTAACAAGAGAAGCAAGGAAAAGAATATTATATAAAAGAAACGAGGAAGAGAAAGAAATATGTTTATGCTGCACATTATGTCTGAGCTGAAGCGAAGAAAAATGTTTGTGCACGGCAGTTAAATGTACAATGAAAATATAAACTTGGTAAATAGAATAATATTGGACGATGAAAAGAAAAAGAAAATGAAAACAGAAAATGGGGTGAAAGGAGAGAGAAGAGGAGGAGAAGAGAATAACTTATAGAAAGAGAAAGAGGAGGAAGAGGAGGAGGAGGAAGAGCAGGAGAGGAGGAGGGAAAGGTGGAAGATTAAATAAGATTATATAACATTAAATAAAAGTGAAAATGAATAAGTACCGTAGTTAATTATTTATTACGTGCAGTGCATCTTGGAAAATATTCATAGGTGAATAGGATAGAATTAGGGAAAAGGAGAAAAAGGAGGAGAAGGAGGAGGAGGAGGAGGAGGAGGAGGAGGAAGAGCAAGAGAAGGAGGAGGGGCTGGGTTACAGACAATTACAAATGATTGCAAAAGAGGAGGAGGAGGAGAAACAGGAGTGGCTGGGTTACATATAATTACAAACGAGTGCAAACGAAAAACCCAGAAATACCGATTCCCATGTAAGGCTGTTTGGTAACTAGTACTTCTAATTACTTGATAAACTTTATTACTGCCAAAATAATTGTTTTCGTCATCTCGTCATGAAGAATGTACCAGTATGCACTTTTCCTCATACTTTTGGATTTTGTCTTACTACACTTTGGTAAGCGCTGCCCTGTCTAGGCCTCTTATCTAAACTTTATGCTGCTCTTGTCGGGAACTTCTCTTCACGAACCAAAAAAAGGAAAAAAAATCCTTCATTTATTACCTCAAACAAGACGCCTGTTGTATTTTTTTTAATTAATTTATTTATTATGTTTTTTTTACGCATCACTGAATTCCTGTCTCTGCCTCTCATTTATGCTCACACTCATCACGCAAAAGTTGATATTTTATCCGCTTCGGTATATCCTCCTCTAATGTGGCTTGAAGTCTTTCACGAGGGAGGTTTCAAGACGTTTATTCCTCAGTATTTGAAGATCGTTTCTGACTCTTTGGGGACTGGCATCTCAGTGGACCATCTATTCTTTTGCCTTATAATTTCGTTGCCCTTTTCCAGTGCCTCTCTTACATTAAAAAACGCTAATTTTCTTAACCTTTAACTGCCACGGTCATCCTTTGATTCAGAGCAGTTTAAGGATTGGCTTGCAAGGACACACTAAGATATAAAAGAGAACAGGTTGTCGATTGTGTCTTAGAAGCTACGAGGTTTTTAAGTAGATGCAGTATAATAAAAAGTGTACATATGAAAACCTGTGTTGATATAAAAAAAATATATAACTCTAGAAAAATTAAGTCTTGTCTCTCATTACAACTCACGTCCAAATACAGCCAGATATGATAATTCGGATTTTCATATATGTTTTTTTTTTCCTCCAGTGATAATTAAGACATCTTGGTAATCTATCAATGAAATCATGAAAAAAAGACATGAAAAAATTATAACGTCAACTGAAGTCTGCTGTAGGAAGCGGAGATGAGCTATCAATGTGCTGTATTAAGAGAAAGTTCATTATATCGCGTCATGTATATAGTCACAGGAAGATTGCATAACTTTCATATTTACGTGTATTCGTCTGATTTCTCTTTTTCTTCTTTTTATTTCATTACCAGCAGAATTCTCTTTCATTCCTGAATCGGATCTATTTCTATTTTGTATATTTCTGCAAATTTCACCTTTCCGAGCACTCCATCTCAACACATATATAGTTTTGTCCCTGTGGGTTCAGTTTTCCGTCTCTCATTACCAGTTTGGAAGTTGCGGGCAGTCTCAGCAGCTTTCTGTCTCTCTCTCTCTCTCTCTCTCTCTCTCTCTCTCTCTCTCTCTCTCTCTCTCTCTCTCTCTCTCTCTCTCTCTCTCTCTCTCTGCATCAAAACCACTACCAAACCAAAACTTTGTGCACACACATACACACAAACACACACACACACACACACACACACACACACACACACACACACACACACACACACACACACACACACACACACACACACACACACACACACACACACACACATTGACATAAACTAACTTCCACATTCCTGGCATCCTCCCGTCTCTCTCTCTCTCTCTCTCTCTCTCTCTCTCTCTCTCTCTCTCTCTCTCTCTCTCTCTTTCTGATACAAAACTTCAAGCCTATCAACACTGAAAACCAAGCCTACTCGTCGACTGCCTCCCTGCCTGCATCTCCCTCACTGCCTCACCAGCGTATAACCTTAAAAGTTTGAAGGGCGCCTCTCGTGCCTGTTATCTGCCATCACCACGCTCCTCCTCTTCACTCTATTCTTTATTTATATCTCCGCCTCACATAATTCCATCCGTGTATCAGATAAGCAGGACGTCATAATTTATCACGACAAAACCGAACAAAGGAATCGAAACCGGTGCTCGTCCGCTTTTGGAAACCACTTGATTTATCGGGCGAACTAATCATGTTTTCCGATAATTAGCTGATTCATATGAAAGCGCCTGGCATTTATCAGATTTGCCACTTTGGTAATAGGGCAGTAATGGCATTGATCCTCCTCCCGATGGGGTTCACAGGGCATGTTGATCCTCCATCGTGTGTCTGGATGCGGTCTCAGGTGTTTCAGAGTGTGTTCGTATGCCACAAGTTCCCCCAGGCGAAATTTTCCTGCTAAAGGTATAGAGTGGAAGGCCTAAGAGGTTTGTGGATGCAGTGGTGTCTGGTTATGGGTGTCACTGATAAGAAGATTGATCGTGGTGCAGATGTTTGATCTACTGGGGAGATTCCCTAATGGCAGCAGAGGAAAGGAGGTTGGATTTCACACGAACATTACAATTGGAAGATTTTTCCCTATATAGCTCCCTGTTGTATGAGACCAGTTAGGTGAGGTTAATTTAAGCCAGAAGTTTATCTCAATGAAGAAATGTTTCGAGTATATTTTCCTCATGAATATTCCATTTCTATAGATAATCTAAGTGAGGTTGATTTGGTTAGGTTAGGTTGGATTAGAGAAATATGTCAAAGCATGAATTGTATTACTGAATTTTCAACTTACTGAAAAATATTTCCTAAAAAATTACGAACATTTTCATCATATGGGAAATAATCTTGGCATATATTTTCATACAAAAATCTTCATAGAATAACATTACATTTATTACATTGGTGGCATTCCTGAGTGCCGTGCCCCGTCATCGCTGCTTTCACGCACACAAACTCAGCCTCTCTCAGCGCAGAGTACGAACGGTACGTAAATATTCATGTAGATGGTGTTCATGTATTTTCATCGCACAATAGAAGGCAAGGCAAAGGTCAGAACTCAAAGGCAGCGAGGATAAGTACTATTTACTCGCGCTGAAAGAAAAGAAAGACGAAAGACCAAAAGCTTTTATCCGCTAAGTTCTTATTGGGGTGTGGTAACCCGATGCGCCGGGAAGCTAAATTATTGCTTTATTATGCGCTGGCACGGCTACTGAAGTGATTAACGGGTGGGTGGAGGCAGTGGAGGCGGCGGCGGCGGCGGTTGTGGCGGTGGTGGTAGTGGTGGAGACGATACCAATAAAGATTATGTGAGTCACGCCGTATAGCTACACCACACTACACCACACCTTACACAGCACACCTCATAAGACACTAACCTACCACAATACACCACACCACACTGCCACACTGCACAATGCACCTCACAAACCGCACAGCCACATACCATTACGCACCACAGCACACCCTCTATACTACATTTTATCACACTACATACTACACAGCACGTCACGTCACCACCGGCCTTCACAGCAGCAACAGTGGCAGGAGAACTGGTGTACCGTCTGAAAACACTCGAATGATGTGTCCAGAGAAAAGAGGTTCTAATTCTATCACCTTGTATCCTTAATCTGTTCAATCTCTACTAGTTTTTGACCCTTTTTCTTTTCTTTCTCCTTTTTTTCAGTGTGACCTCCTTCTTTCCTTTCCTAAACCTCTTTCTTTAGGCTCTTTTTCTTTTCTTTTATTATTAAACTTCCTATTAAGAGAAGGTAATACAAATATTTCACTTGTTTTCTTAATTTCTTTTAGTCTTTTTGTCTTTACCCTAAATTCTTCCTTATTGTTTCTCCTTTTTCTTGTTTCTAGCCGTTCTCCATCTTTCCTTTATTCTTCTCCATTCCTGCTTCCCTTCCCTCTCTCTCTAAATCATTCGTTCTTAGTATCACACCTCCTTCCTTCCCTTTCTTCCCTCATGTCTTCTGCTTTCTCTTCCCTTCCCTCTCTAAGCTCTCCATTTGGCTAAGTAGATATGCATTTTGCCTCAATGACCTGCATAATTCACTAATCTAATATGGAAATAAGGCGAGGAATTTCCTGCAGGAGTGTTGATTGTGGACGAATATTTCGGCCTCCTTCTGACGGTTATGTGCTAAAGACCCCAGTATTTTGTGCCCCGGCGGTCCGAGGCTCTTACCGCTCTCTCGTGTGGAGGTAGCGGTACATTGGCCGTGACAAAATGACCTCAGGTGCTTCAAGATGCGCGCTCGTTTTGTTTTTTCCTGTCGAACTTTTCACTCTTCTCTGTTGCTCTCTTGTCTTTGTCCTTGTTTTCATTTTCACTTTCGCTGTGTCTCCTTCGTGTTTTGATCGTTGCACGCTTTCATATTGCCCTCCCCTTCGTGTTTCAGTTTCTTGTTCTTGACTTCGTCCTTGTTCTGGCTTTCGTCTTTATCATCCTTGCTTTTTTCTCGTTTGCTCTTCTCTTTGTTTTTTCTTCCTTGTCATTCTCCTTCTTGATTTTGCCGTTTTCTCTTCCTATTTATCTTTGTTATCCTCCTCTTCGTTCACTTTTCTGCCTTTTTATCCTTTTCTTATTAATTCTTATACTCGTATTCGTCGTCGTCGTCGTCCTCCTCCTCCTCCTCCTCCTCCTCCTCTTTTTTTCTCGTTCTCCTTAATTTTTTCCTCCTCTTAGCTGGGAGTGTCGTGAAACTCTTCTTCTCTATTAATCTTTCGAGTGTTTTTCCTCGCCTAATGTTTCACACTGCCGCCAGGGGGACAGGGGGGCTGGGAGGAAAGCGACGCCTCCTGGTGTTAACGGACGGCTGTGCTTTGTGAGATAGACGAGCTGCATTTGTTGAGTGTCTCCAGAAAGTATTCACCTGCTTCCTAGAATTATTTAGTGAGAAACCATGCATTTGTTTGATAAAGTTAAAGAAATCCGTTATTGGGAATTCTTTTTTTTTCATTCTTGAAGGCATTATCGGAGGAAAGAATTGCATTAACTTTCGTTAATGACATGACACATCCTCTTCCATGATATTATGATGATGAAAATTTACCATTATTACTACTGCCAATAGCGTGAACCTGTTTGACGTGATGTATCTCCTTCTATTACATTATGATAATGAAACTTTATTATCATAATTATTACTGGTAGTATCAATATCATGAACCTGTTTGACACTTTAATCAGGAAGAGGAGGACAGGTACACCACCTCACCACTTCATTAACAGATACCGGAGAAACACACACGACACTATAAACACCAACAGTTCAGTCATAGATGATGCAAAGGAAGAACAAACAGCGCCAGCAGATTCTTGTTGGTTGTCCTTTACTCTATGATATGCTACACCATCTCATGTAAAGTCAAATAAGTAGGAGAGTAAAGGTGAAGGCTCCTGATAACAAACAGTTTTATGAGGCCTTGACATTCAGATATTAACATCGTTAGCTCTGTGATGGTCGTATAATTATAACCGCTTAAATATGGTGTTCAGATAAATAATAAGCTTCCTTGAGAGAGAGAGAGAGAGAGAGAGAGAGAGAGAGAGAGAGAGAGAGAGAGAGAGTCACCCACCCACTTACACACACATATATATTTATACACACACACACACACACACACACACACACACACACACTCCTTTCAGCAGAGTTCCTTTTCTTTACATGTATTGAAGAGAACGATCAAGATATCCGAGGAGAGGAGAGGAGAAGGGAAGGAGAGAGGGAGGAGGGGAGAGGCTGTGTAAAGGAGGCCATGAAAGTTTTCCACGTGCCACCTACTGAACCATTCCGAAAGCCCTGATTGAAAGAGGCATCAGTAAATCTAATTATAGAAACCACGCAGGCGTCTGAATACTGTCCGTCTCAACATGTCTGGACAGGAAAAGGAGGAAATGAGCAGGACGTAAACTAGGAGGGAAGGACAAGTTTTCACGTTTTTTTCTCTTTTTTCTGTAAAATTGGATGAGGCTCTTTTGAAGCTTGATGAGTCTTGTGAGATGGAAATGAACTACACATATGTGACTTGAGAGCGAGTAGAAGGCGAGAGATGTAAAGTAAGGTAATTTTTGAGTATGAAATGAAACTGTCAAAGCCTGATGAGTTTTGTGCGATGGTAATTAATTTAAATGGGACTTGAATCTGAACAGAAAGGATAGATGGAAGGTATGGTGGCTTGTGTACCTGAATGACGTAATACATTCATTGCTATCTGGCATTTTTTTTTCCTTTATATCTAGACCTGAGACATTTCTCCTTGCTCTATAATCAACTCCAAGCATCAAACTGGAAATAAACTGACGAATCTATTCTTATAATTCCAGTTTTCTTTTTCCTACTTGTCGATGCATATAAAAATTTCATTAGTTTTAGTGTTGTGGTTTCTTACATATCGCAGCGAAAGGCTTAGCAGATGCACTTGAGTAGCAGTAAAGTTGGTCTTCACTTAAGGATTAATTTAAAGCAGATTCTGTAAAGTATCATTCTTTTATTTGCTGTTTGATATCACAACTGTAAACTTCACTAACCGCAGAGAAATGTCTCGATCAAGATGCTGCATACTTTTGGCTACTTTCGCCTTCTCCATGTTTTCGTTCTTCCTTATTTTGTTTTCTTTATTTTCATATTTCTTTCATTTCTCGTTCTGTCTTTACGTAATGAAGAGCTACCACAGAAATAACCTTCTACAGCATAACAAGAAATGGAAGCAGCATATTTTTAGATAACTATTTGACTCCAGTATAGTATGCGTACTTTACACTATGTACACTACTAGAAGAATAACAGATCACAGTATATGAAAACCAAAGAAGCGTAATCTACGTATATCGCTTCGCGGAGGAGTGAATAAATACTGATACGGTAATGTGGTGTGCTTTTAGTGTTAGTGTTTAATTTGAGAACAACTGTAGCGTGATATCGTGAGTGGTGAGGCAATGACGGTGGAAATAATGAAAAATAAAGATAAAAGTAGGAGACAGAAGGAAGGGGAAAGATGTGGCTCTGTTTTAGGAAAGAGGAGACGAAGAGCGTGCACTGGGTGATGATGAAACCCGGGGAATGCCGCCCATTGTAACGTCAACACACAAACGGGTAATATTGCTGAGAATCTCCCAAAATACACACCGTCATCACACCATCACCCAGGCCTCTCTCTCCTTGCGTGTCGTGTGTGTGTGTGTGTGTGTGTGTGTGTGTGTGTGTGTGTGTGTGTGTGTGTGTGTGTGTGTGTGTGTTTCGTGCGTGTGTATGTGTAGGATTAATCAATGCAGACCTACAAAAAATTATTAAGGACAGCAATAAACTGATTGACTAAAGTGAACAGAAAAAAAGAAGAATCACTTGTAGGATGCTCTAAAGACTTGTGTGTGTGTGTGTGTGTGTGTGTGTGTGTGTGTGTGTGTGTGTGTGTGTGTGTGTGTGTGTGTGTGTGTGTGTGTGTGTGTTTATCTAGTTGCAGTAAATAGTATACCTGAACTATACTCGTTTGGTTTTATCTCCTTATCTATTTAGGTTTCTTGAACTTTTGTCTTTCATTTACTTAAGTAGTGTATGTGTGTTTGTGTGTCAGTGTACGGATGGTGGTGGTGGTTATGGTGGCTGGTCCTCGAATCCCTATTTCTTCACCTACTGTAACCCAAGATAGTAAGAACACTCTCCCGGCCCGTCCTCTTGCGCACCACCACTCGTCCCTTGACCAGCGCCTCCCCCGCACCACACCCTCCCCATTGGCTAATTGTACTGTGGTATTTCCCCCCTGCCGTCGAACTACACACGCTACGTCACCACTACAAGCCGCCCTCGCCCGACCCTCGTTATTATCTCCTCGCCCTCTACCCCACGCAGCTCCCCGCCACCCCGCCCAGCCACACCTCGCCACAGCAACACAATTTCACACTCCTGCCTTCCTCCTCCGCACGGGACGGCTTGTATATTCTTGTTGAACGGGAGGAATACATGGTCTGGGAGGAAGACGGCAACAGAATATCGTACTCCTTCCTCCCTCTTCAGCACAGGATACTTGGTGAAGGCAGTGGAATGTGAGGCTTGAGTGTAATTGCTTGTATTTAGTTACTAGTATATAGAGGATGTCATGTTATTAATTAAAGTTGAGATCAGCCATGCCAATTATATTACAGCTGTCTCGTATATAAACAAACGGGTGGCTGAATTATATTAGTAGTGGTCATGTGATTGTTTCTGAGGTTCAATTCTGTCTGCCATACCAGGAAATACCCAAATCTACACAACGGATATGTCATAATAGATAGGCGATTAAGTGAATGTCTCATGTATAACTACTAATTGGTAGAATTTGGTGACAGTCTCTTTACATAACCTGACAATTATTGGATTCCTAGTGGATCAGACGACTTAAGACTGAGGGAAACTAAACACATATCAGGGGTGTGGAATGTTGCTCACTTTCTGGTCATGACTGTACCTAATTACAGTGAGGGACGAACGCTTCATTGATTTTGATTTCACACAGTTCAGCTTTGAAAAAAAAAAAGTAAAGTGAGTTTCTATATACTATTCTAACTTTTTTTTATCGTTTCCTATGACTGATATATGAACTTCATTGATTTCACACAATTGGAGAGTATAGTTTAGAAAAAAATAGATAATGCAAACGAGTATACTTTTCAAACTTTTTATTTTTGCTTTGTATAATTGATTTGTGAGTGGCACGAGTCCAGTATTGATTTGATTATAATACCTGTCAGTAATAGTTTGTTACCGTTTCATATCCATTGCTACGCTCATCATGTCGCCCGGAAATTTTTAATCCACAATGACATGTCTCTTTTTTTCCTTCCCCCACCGAAATAATTACATGATTACTGTAATTAAAGTGTGATGCATCAGACTCCACTCTGGGAAAAATGTGTTGCAAATTCCTATTTTTTATGCTCAGAGAGATACTAATTCTTCCGTTTGTAGCATTTGCACACACACACACACACACACACACACACACACACACACACACACACACACACACACACACACACACATCTAATGTAACGTGAATCAATGTAGTAGTAGAAGTAGTAGTAAAAATAGTTATAGTAGTAGTAGTAGTAGTGGCAACGACAGCAGCAACAGTAGCAGTAGCAGCAGTATTAGCAGTAGCAGTAATGGCCAGTAAATAATAATAATCGAAGTAGTAAAAGTAGTTGTAATAGCTATGTAATAAATCTTCATTCATACACACAAAAAAATAGATATGCTGTCTTCCCAATAAGGCGCAACACACTACTACACGCCCTGTCGGATGACGACCGGCAAAACTTTGGCATCCACGTGAAGATAAAGTTGATATTTTACGATATGAAAATTGAACCCTGGCTCCTCAACGCCCCTCTTAGTGCTAAACGTTCCTGCGCATCAGTAGTCATAATCCCGCGGCTTTACTAGTTATTTAAGTCAAGTGTCGACTGGAACGCACACTTTTTGAATTTTTTTAAAGATTTTTTTTTTATACTTATTCTCCTCACACACTTTCAAGGAGGACTACTTAAGGCAAAGAATTATGCAAATGGTCGTGCATAATTATCAGACTTTCCAACGGCATAGTGAAATCTAAAATAATTGATGCGCCTGCAAACCTACTGCTTATCCTGCACTGCCTTGCCATTGCCTTCCAGCTTTGCCCTCAGTTACTGCCTTGATTCCACGCTGCCTGACTCGCTTTGCATCTCACCCCCACCTCACGTCCCCAGCCTCCCTCACTCTCTTTCTCACTCTTTCTTTCCTTCCTTCTCTTCCTCGTCACTTCGTCGTGCGCAGAAAGTTTAAGATGGTTGAGTATTTTTTGTCAAGCCTCGTTTCCCTCGTCATGATTAGTTATTGTTTATGTGTGTGTGTGTGTGTGTGTGTGTGTGTGTGTGTGTGTGTGTGTGCTGGGGGGGGGAGGATGGGGCATGTAAGTGGATGGGTGGTGCAAGAGTAAGATTATCTCTCTCTCTCTCTCTCTCTCTCTCTCTCTCTCTCTCTCTCTCTCTCTCTCTCTCTCTCTCTCTCTCTCTCTCTCTCTCTCTCTCTCTCTCCACTACACCCAAACCCAACCAATACTTCCTCCCACCACCACCAACACACACACACACACACACACACACACACACACACACACACACACACACACACACACACACACACACACACACACACACACATCGACTACCCAGCTTCCAACACACAGACCACTTCCCATAATAGGGTCCGGTGGAATGGAATTAGAATCGGTCTCCCAAAGTCCCGGCTCAGGTATTGGTCATGGGGAGAGTCGAGAGGGGGAGCTGAGGGATGGTTGGCCGCAGCAGGACGAAGCGTAACACGGCAACTGTGACCGATTGCTGATTTATATGTAGGCTGATCCACTGCAGGGAGTTTAGCATAGAAATATGTGGGTGTGTATCATTGTGTGTATCATTGTGTGTGTGTGTGTGTGTGTGTGTGTGTGTGTGTGTGTGTGTGTGTGTGTGTGTGCGTGCGTGTGTTTTATAGTGTTATCTGTTATTTATCTTTACTTCACAATGTTTGCAATGCATTCTGCAGTAGGAGTTATCATTCAGTAATACTACAGTTATATATAAATGTGCAATCTAATCATATCTACTTCCATTCTTAACCAATTACTTTATTACGGTCGACCAATCAAACTTATCTAATCTAGTATAATCTAATCTGCATAAACTTGGCAAGAAAATAATGGATATGAATGTTTTTTGTTTTTAATGTTTTCTCCCAGCGCTTAGTTTTGCACGATGCGCTTTTGTCCTGCGCGAATTTAGTTCCCTTATATTTTTTCACGGTGTGTTGTTAGTTTAGCCGGCGTGGCGGGATGAGGACAGGTGACGGCGTGGACCAGGTGTGTTAATTAAGCGTGTTCAAAGTGTGCCATGAAGGGACTAACGAGAGAGAGAGAGAGAGAGAGAGAGAGAGAGAGAGAGAGAGAGAGAGAAACACAGTCAAGCAGACAAATTGACAAAAAAATTAACATAGAAATATGCAGTTAGACAAACATAGATACAGACAGAAAGACATCCAGGATAAACAGACGGAAAAACAGACAGGCACCGATAGGCAGACAGACAGACAAAAACACCAACAGGTTTACCGAGAGGAAAAAAGACAAACAGACAAAGAGACAAGGAATCAAAATAACAAAAGTAATGATCAAGTAAATAAAGAAAAGAATATAGAAAAAAAAAAAAAAGAAGACTAGCCCAACAGACTGGCAGCGCTATCAGGCAGGCAGCCAGCCAGCCAAATAGCCAGGCAGACAACTTGACATACAAAAATAGGCACACAGGTGAAGAGAAAGACAAATAGGCAGAAAGGCAAACAAACCGACATTTTTAGACACAATTAAACGACCATCAACTAAAGAATCGCACAGGCAGGCAGAAAGACAAAAAGAAAAAAAAATTGCAGCCAACCAGTGAGCCAGGCAGACGGATAGCCACAATTAGACAGACATCATAAAATCCGTGAAAATAGAATGAATGGAAAAAAGAGAAGCTTTCGACACTGTCACATTTTTCGCGTTATTTCATTAGCACGGCTGGAGGCAAATGAAGGGTTGGCGAGGGAAAAAAGTGGCTGATAACATCCGTAATGACCCATACAACCTGTGGTGTTCCGGAAGGGTGGCTGCCTGTGTGAATCCCTCTGGTCCATGATTGTGTGGAGAGATACACGCTCGATAGATACACAAATAGATAAAGAGATACAAGGGAGATAAGTAGATAGTTGATAGGTAGGAAGAGTAATAAACAGACATAGATAGATAGGCAGGTAGATACCAATATAGGTAAGTAAGCAAGTCGATAGAAATGAATAGATAGATGAACAGATACGTATATAGACAAATTTGTATATAGGTCAGAAAATAGGTACATAGAAGAGGTTAGAATAGATAGGTAAAAATAGATTCAATCCTCAATTTCTGCACTCTTTATTCTGTCTATTCCTACACTACTTAATTCCTTAAGTAGAACACGTTGCTTGGTATGGCTAGACTACAGATAGACTAGAAGATAGTTACTCTTACATAAAAAAAAGGGGTTGGAATAGATAAAAAATAAATAGATTCAATCCTCAATTTCTGAACCCTTTATTCTGTCTATTTCTACACTACTTTATTACCTAAATAGAACACGTTACTTGGTATAGCTTCAGTGCATCTTAAAATCAACAACAGCTTGATAGATACAACATTTCCACATGTCATAGATACAACGTGACAAACAAGTACATATACAACCTCATTACGTCTTTACTAGGACAGTTTTACACTTCTAAGACCCTAACCTTAAAATTTACTGACTCATCGTTTAAGTTATTCACATCGCCACTCCATTATGTATTTTTTCATTATCATTTTATCCTGCTATCGCTAAATTCATAAATCTATACTAACTTATCCCTCCCCAAATTTTCCCACTCGTTTACGGGTTTTACATCAATAATTTATAGGTTTGAATTCTATCACAGCTTCTGCAGATTTCAGTAGTGTTGTTTATGTTCTTTACACTTTGAGATGGAGACAATTACCTTTTTTATGGAAGAGGGGAAGCTAGCCAAGGGCAACAAAATACTAAAAAAAGCCCATTTGATTGCCAGTTCCTTAATAGATTAATAGAGTTAGCCAAAAGGTTGGGACAAATGTCTTGAAATCTCCCTCTTAAAAGAAGTCAAGTCGTAGGAAGATGGAAATACAGAAGCAGGCAGGGAGTTCCAGAGTTTACCAGAGAAAGGTATGAATGACTGAGAGTACTGGTTAACTCTTGTATTCGAGAGCTGAACAAAATAAGGGTGAGAGGAAGAAGAAAGCAATTTTCCTTTCCACAAACTCATTTTTCCCAATTCTTTTCTTCCTATACACGTAGGTTTTTACATCATTGCGTTTTGGTAGCATCTCTCACTGCAGCAGAATTGAGATGTCAGTCTTCTTTATAGAGTTGAAAGTACTTAACAATATTCTCCTGTGTATACTCATTCCTTTCTCGTTCTCGACACAGTAACTCCAGGGTTTTGATTCTATCTCTTCACACTGCAGCGGAGTTAAGATGCGTTGTCAATGTTCCTTTTAGAGTTTGCAGCACTTAACGATACTCTTCAATACAAAATTTATCTTCCCATTTATTCTTCTCACAGAAACACACACACACACACACACACACACACACACACACACACACACACACACACACACACACACGTACGTCGTTTGTTTTTACATCAGTAACTCATATATTCTGGTTCTATCGCTTCCACTTAGAGTAAAGATACGTAGTCCATGTTCCTTATAGAGTTGAAAGCACTCGTGCACAAACTCATCCCTCACCAGTTCCTCTTCCCACACATACGGCTTTTACACTAATAATTCACAGCTTTTGGTTTTACAGTATCTCTTCCACTGCGCCAGAATAGAGAGGTGTGGTTTATATATTTTACACATTTGGAGGTACTTAGCGATATCCTTCGATTCCATTCGTTCAGATTAACACGTTGGGGCGTATAAAGTCATATCATCTGTGCATAAACCTTTACTGTCATATAGATGCTGCATTAAGAAGACTTATAGCCTCAGAGAGAGAGAGAGAGAGAGAGAGAGAGAGAGAGAGAGAGAGAGAGAGAGAGAGAGAGAATCTTAAGCTTGATACTGACCGGAGGAAGAAGTTATCAACGAATATTTTTATTTTGATTGGCAACGCAATTATCTATCAATATCCTGATAATTCTTTCTTATTTTCTTGATTTAGTGTCGAGAGCAACTTATTATTATTCTCTCCTCGCTCCAGGAAGACTCATCTGCGGGAGTTACATTCTTGCTTTATTATTTTCTCATTCTCCTCCTCAAAGAGTCATTATCCTTATCAGGCGAGGTGCTCTTGTCCGCGGGTCCTGCTGCTTTTGGTGTCTCATTGCAGGCTTATTGATTTATCTGCCTTGTTTATCCGAGGTTCATTTGGCTTTCGCATATAATGAACCTTCGTCTCTGCTCATCATTTGCCACTCGTGTTTCCTTCTCCTATTTTTCTCTTTACGCTCTGAACTGGCGTCTCAATGCGTGTTGCTTGTTATTTGTTAATTTTTCTTAATGATACGGACTTCATTTGATTTTATAACTCATTGGCATGTTTTTTTTTTATTATTTCTTTTTCTAACTTCATCTTCTTTTATTTAAATATTCAAAAGTTTCATATCGTTATCTTTTTTTCATCTTTCCATACTCATATAAGAAATTTGTCTTGCTCCTGTTACTGATACGAAAATCATTGAGTTTTATGCAAAGTTCATTAATTTCTTTTTTATCATCTTTCTTACTTCCTTCTCTTATCATTATTTGCCTTGAATATTTTTATCGTCTTATCTTTGCTAGCATTCCATTTCTACCCTAAGAAAATGTTCAGTGCTCCTTTCATCGTGTTTGTTTTCGTTTTAATTTACAGTGTTTGCATTCACAGATCCACCTTTCATTGCAAAGGGTTAATAAATGTTGTCTGCATATTTAAGCGCAGTTGCTTCCCCGCGGCAGATATTGCTTCCTGCCTTGCGTGTGTGTGGTGACGGGGAAGGGCGTCCTTATCTGCTTTCTCCATTGCGGTGTGCTTCCTCGCCCAGATAGAGATAATATTGTAAAAGAATAATAGTGATAATAAACACGACTCCTGGGAAATCTGTAGTCTTAGGTCTGTGGAGGATAGTTTTCTTAGCTTCCCTCTGCCACGGCTGAAGTGCAGTTGTACGATTAAAGTTTGAAACAAAAATGTTTTCTTTCAATATGACTTCACAAAAAGAGAAAAAAATGATAATAATGAATAAAGGTACATGAAAGATTTAATGATATTCCACATTTATCAATGTTGATAAGTTGTTTCCCTGATAATGTTACGCAAATGTAAGTTTTTATGTGGTACTCATTGTAGTACATGAGACGCTTCATAACTGGTGACTTGGTTATTAATTAACGGTTCTTGTCTCAGTTATTTCTATATATTTAAATATTCACTCACTGGTTTTGAGAGTGTTTATATTTTTACTTATCTATATTTATTTATCTGTTTATATATTCAAATATCTATCTTTCTTAATAGTTAGCTACGTAACAATCTATGTTTATAACATAGAAAAAATATTTCTGTTGGAAAAGTTTTCTAACTGACTTTTAAAAGCGTCTCTTTCCATAAATTGAAAAACCTTTAAATTATGGCACCACTTTCGCTATTTCTTAGACATTATTAAGCCGTTTCTCAATACATTTTAATTTTGTGTGCCTGCCTCCTGCTCCCCAAACCCTTGCAGAATCTTTACTAAACTTGAGACACTCACTCTACTTTAATTTTATGTGCATCTTTTTAATCCAAGAGTAAGCCAATATCTTGAGCGTCTTATCGCGTTATTCGTACGCTGCGCAACAGTTTGCACGCCTCTGCCTCCCAACATTCTTATGACATCTTTTCTCTCAATATGAAAGTAACTGATCATTACAGGCACTTAATCAGTACTCGAGTTGATTAATATATTACATAAAATTTTCCATTTTAATCGATCAATTTTGTAATATGTATGTCCGTTCCTCCTAGCACACTGGTGGCATCCTCTCTTAGCAATATAAGAGTAATTATTTTTTTAAAAACAATGTAACAATATTCTACTTAATGAATTACATACAATTTTAACGACTCGTGTTTGGCATACTCTTCTTTGCATTTAGAGAAGTTTGCCTCTACTCCCAATACTCTCTTGACATCTTTTCTTGCAGTAAGAGAGCAGCTTGTCATATTGGAACTAAATCAACACTTTTCTTTCGTATCTAGTCACTCGTGTTTGGAAATGATCTGTTCATGAAAAAATAAATGTTGAAAAATAACACACATCTATTCATAGTTTTGATTTTGCTGTAAAATTCCATGACAAGTTTGATTCAGGCTTCCCTCGTAGCAGCCCATTCAGCTGCCCGCCAGAGACGTGTGGCCTTGCTGCGCTGTGCTGTGCCTGCATAATTGCTGCATACATTTGTTCCTCCCGCGAGTATCTGTTGTTGACGCAAATTAGAGGCAAATACTAGGCAACACTTATAATGGGAATTTTTGTAGTTTTCCATATCACACTGAACACAAATCTGACTCTAAACAGAACAAGGTGAGAAAACTATCAATATTTATTTAAAAGAATAAATCAATATTTTCAAATAATAGTAACTTCTTAGACCTTTTCTTTTGTGCAACAACAAATTCTTATTCAATAATTTCTTTCTCGGGCAATCGTTTCCTGCAGGGCCGATAATATCATTCAGCTCAGTCAAAGGTCATTCACACAACGCCATATTCCCTTAACTTTATCTTTTCTTCTGTCATTCTCGCTTGCTTCTTGTTGGGCATATATGGACAACATTTTCTGAACATTATTAGCATACCTCAAGAACTCAACAAATCACTTAAACACAAAAAATATAAAATTGTTATCGTAAAGGATATCAAACTATGAACCAAGTTAAGATTAGTATGCACTTGTAAATAATTTATGTGATGAATAAAAGTTTAAAAATTTTCTGTCTTTTACTCATAATCACATCCTATCATCAGCCATCCTTCATCATCACTAACACTGTTCTGTCATTTCCCATCATCACCCATCTCTGCTCAACACCTCCCATCACCAGTAACACTTTTCATCTGCAACTAATTTCTTATCCCTATCCATTACTTTTATACCGATTGCCATCACCCATTTCTCCTCACGACTTCTCATCATACCCAACACCATCCAGCACCATCTATTACTTCGACGTCACTTCCCATCACGCTGCATCATTATCATTTATGTTATCCACCACCATCACCACTACCAATCATCAGACAACATCACCAATCATGGCCTCGCTGCATCTTTCTAATGTTCATGTTATTTATGTCACACTACAGTTTACTATCATTATAATTATTCATCCTTGTTATTTTTTCAGGAGGAGCATCACCATCATCACTATCGGGAACTGAGGCAAGATAGTGTGAGGTACACCCTATGCCTCGCCATCAACTTTTTAAAACTACAACCTTTGATATAAATTGTGAGTTTAATTTTTGTTTAACTTTCGTCTTCAGGAATGTCTTCTCTTTCTTTC
>NC_059295.1:28430727-28433227 GCF_017591435.1 Portunus trituberculatus | reverse complement strand
TCACCACAATAACAACCATCACTTTTGCTTCTAATATCGCATCCTTCCCAACATCTACCCCTCCATCCCTCCTTCCCTCTGACAAACATCCCGTTCACCAATCCCCAACCCTCCCTCTTCCTCCCCGTCCCCCCTAACAAGCACAATCCACCCACGCTCAGTCAGTGTCATAATGAAAGCCAGGAACGTAAACGAGCAGCGGAAATAAAAAGAACGACACATGAGTTTGATTACACGTAGTTATTATAGTTTATTACAGCTGCTCCACTCACTCCCCCGGCACCAGGTAGAAAAAGTGTTGAGCAGCCACACCCAGAGAGAGAGAGAGAGAGAGAGACACGCAAGCCAAACCTCCGTGAATGTCGTCAGGCTAAGAATGCGAAAACTACTATTGATAGATCGAATGTTTATCTCTTGTAGTCTTTGTGAGGGAGATTAGGTTTGGTTGGATTTGGTTATGGTAAGTTTTGGTTAGATTTGGCTAGTTTTGGTCCGGCTTAAGGAAGTTTAGTTTATTTTTGTGTTAGGTTTTGTTTAGGTAGGACTGGTCTTAGTTGAGTTTTGGTTAAGTTAAAATTAGGTTAGATTAGGTTTTAGGGTTTTGGTTGGGTTAAGTTAGGTTAGGTTTGGGTAGACTGGTATATATATATATATATATATATATATATATATATATATATATATATATATATATATATATATATATATATATATATATATATATATATATATATATATATATATATATATATATATATATATATATATATATATATATATATATATGGACGAGAATGCGAAAGGTTTTAACTGGTCAGCATCTCCATCAGTCCTTCAAGCGCGTATCAGTAGCACCTCAAATTAGTACATATTTTTTTTATCATTCACTATCACTTCCGTCAGTATCATCTTCACCATCACCAGAAAGAAAAACACCACGAGCAGCTACATTGCAGTGCATCACCACCACCACTACTTCTAACAACATCACACCGACACCATCACCACCACTATCATCACCATTACCATCATCAACATTAACGTGACCACAACCTGAATTACCATCATCAGTACAGCACACTCTTACAACACACAACCATCACCATCACCATCACCATACCATTTCCATCATCATCAACGTGACCACAAACAAAACAACCTTCATCACCATTACTACCAACAACTCCACTACCACTGCAAGCACTTCCAATCACCTCAAACACCAGCAAATCATCGTCACCAGCCTCACCACCACGACCACCCAGGACTTTCACCTCAACGTGCGTACCGGTGTGATGTGATGCAGCTGAGAGAGAGTTCCCGCCGGGTGGTCAGAGTATACGTATGTCACGCTGCAATGAAGTGAGTGAGTGTATCAAGGAATGCGGGACCTGACAGCAAGACGGAAGACACGAGTAACAGCCGCGACAGGATGGGGATGAGTTACTGCCTAGGGGGAGAGGAAAGGGGAAGGGGCACTGGCTTCTAAGGATGGATGGGGATTGGGAGAAGATAGGTTAGGTAAGGTTTGTGGATGTTTGCGGTTACTGGGGAAGTAGTGAAGGGTAGTGGAGAGTCTAAAAGGAAAATAAGAAACTTGGGTACATGTTTCTAGGATTGGATGGGAAGGGTTGTGTTGGGCAAGGCTTGGGAAGTGTTGGGGAGGTTTGTGGTTAGTGGGGAGACCTCGGAGTTTAGACAGTAGTGGGTAGTGGAGAGAGAGTAGGAGTGTGGGTACTGCTCTCTAAGGTTGGGCAAGAGTGAGGGGTGGGTCTCAGGAGGGTTGTGGTTAGCGGGGGGCCTTGGAGTACTTACAGTGGGGGGTGGAAGGGGTGGAGTTGCTGTTTAGTCTCAAGGATGCAGGAGGGTTAGATTCTACGTAGCAAGTAAAGCTGGTTCGTGGAATTCGTTTCTTCATTCTGGAGTTTTAAGAAGAGAAGCGAGGAATGAATGAAATCGGAAATGCCTCTTGCTCTTCATGATTTCATACTTAAACACACACACACACACACACACACACACACACACACACACACACACACACACACACACACACACACACACGGCCCGGTAGCTCAGTGGTTGGAGCGCTGGCTTCACAAACCAGAGGACCGGGGTTCGATTCTCCGGCCGGGTGGAGATATTTGGGTGTGTCTCCTTTCACGTGTAGCCCCTGTTCACCTAGCAGTGAGTAGGTACGGGATGTAAATCGAGGAGTTGTGACCTTGTTGTCCCGGTGTGTGGTGTGTGCCTGGTCTCAGGTCTATCCGAAGATCGGAAATAATGAGCTCTGAGCTCGTTCCGTAGGGTAACGTCTGGCTGTCTCGTCAGAGACTGCAGCAGATCAAACAGTGAATTACACACACACACACACACACACACAGCCCCTGTTCACCTAGCAGTGAGTAGGTACGGGATGTAAATCGAGGAGTTGTGACCTTGTTGTTCCGGTGTGTGGTGTGTGCCTGGTCTCAGGCCTATCCGAATATCGGAAATAATG
>NC_059295.1:28393227-28423227 GCF_017591435.1 Portunus trituberculatus | reverse complement strand
GCGACGGGCGGAAGGGCAGTGATGCAAGAAATGACCGCAAAAAAGAGGACAATAACACAGCGGAACAAGACGGTGGGGCGAGCAGATCGTGGCATGCAGGCAGTCAGGCAGTCAGGCACACGGGCAAAAAGGAGCAAGCAGACGGGTAAACAAGGGGAGGCAGGCTGATAGGGCAAGTAGATAGGCACAGACGTTAACTGATGGGGGAATAACAATCAGACAAGGTGTGGGCAAGCATTTCAGAGGCGAGGAGAAGGAGGGAGAGAGGGAGAGGAGGAGGAGGAGTGTGTGTGTGTGTGTGTGTGTGTGTGTGTGTGTGTGTGGCCACATGGCATACATGAGGATAGGAATGTGGGCGGGACGCGGTGGGGTTGAGAGAGAGAGAGAGAGAGAGAGAGAGAGAGAGAGAGAGAGAGAGAGAGAGGAGGGGGGCAAGCGGGTATCATGTAGTGCCCTTACTCAGCAACTTGGGCCAAGAAGCGCCTCTCTACCGTGTGTGTGTGTGTGTGTGTGTGTGTGTGTGTGTGTGTGTGTGTGTGTGTGTGTGTGTGTGTGTGTGTACGTTTAGGGAAGATGATGCCTGGCCGGAAGAATTAATCACCTTAACTCTCTCTCTCTCTCTCTCTCTCTCTCTCTCTCTCTCTCTCTCTCTCTCTCTCTTAATTATTTTCTCCCCACGTTTATCCTTTTCCTTTCTTTATTTTCTTTACCATCTCCACTTGTCTAATTGCTGTTTGATTAAGGTCCATCGCAGTCATGAGAGAGAGAGAGAGAGAGAGAGAGAGAGAGAGATTGGTTTTAGCTTATGGTGACGTCATAATCTAAAAAATCTCTCTCTCTCTCTCTCTCTCTCTCTCTCTCTCTCTCTCTCTCGGTGCAAAGTGAGTCGTGGCTTTGTGAATTAGTGTTTTTCTTTTTTTTTTGCTTGCTTTTCCGGAGAACTTCAGGGCGTTTACGTAATTTGGGGGTTATAAATTAAACTGGGGTAAGACTGGTCTGTGTGTGTATGTGTGTGTGTGTGTGTGTGTGTGTGTGTGTGTGTGTGTGTGTGTGTGTGTGTGTGTGTGTTGTGTAGACTTACGTGCGTGTGAGGTCAATGTCTGTATCTCTGCATGTATATGTGTTTGTCAGGGTGAGAGAGAGAGAGAGAGAGAGAGAGAGAGAGAGAGAGAGAGAGAGAGAGAGAGAGAGAGAGTGGGGGCTCGGATGGGGGGGGCGGATTCGTCTGAGTAATTAAACCCTGGCGCCAGTTGAAAGTATTGAAGAATATCGCGCTGGACGTGTAGTGTGAAGTAAACCAATACCGCTGGTTTGTGTCCCAGCCTTCACTCACTCACGCTGACTTGAGAGAGAGAGAGAGAGAGAGAGAGAGAGAGAGAGAGAGAGAGAGAGAGAGATAAGTGTTGTCCTAGTTCATATGTATTTTTATGTTTCTTCTTGTGCATGTTTTGTACGTTGATGATGTTTATATTGTTTGTATGATTTTCATGTAGAGTATGGTCTATGAATCATTTATCTATCTATCTATTTGTCTATCTACTCATCCATTTATGTCCTTAGGCACGTACATATTAATCTGTTTATATATTCATTTATCTTTCTCTGCGCTGCCGTGTGTGTGTTTGTGTGTATGTGTTTGTGTGTGTGTGTGTGTGTGTGTGTGTGTGTGTGTGTGTGTGTGTGTGTGTGTGTGTGTGTGTGCGTGCGTGTCATTCACTTACTGTCGTCTGTTGGTCGCCTAGTTAGATGATCGCCAATGGAAGCAGCTCAGAGCTCATAGTAACCGATCTTTGGGTAGTACTGAGACATCACACACCACACACCTGCTTACCGGGATTGGAACTCGCCTTACACCCCGTACTATGCTACTGGAAGAACAGAGACTACACATTAAGAGGCTCCCTTATTCGCCACGCCGTGCCCGGAACTCTAACTTAGGCCCGATGTGTGTGTGTGTGTGTGTGTGTGTGTGTGTGTGTGTGTGTGTGTGTGTGTGTGTGTGTGTGCTCTGAATTTATTCACGCTCTTTCATCATGCATGGCTTAAACTTTCCCCGCTTAGCTTAAGAGATAAAAATAGGTACATTAGATAATTGCAGCTTGGCCGTGCTCTTGGTGGTGGTGGTGGTGGTGGTGGTGGTGGCGGTGGAGAATATTACTTGCTTACATGAACGCCAGATATTTTTGTTTGTGCCGCTGCAAGGAAAACGTTTCTGAGCACACACACACACACACACACACACACACACACACACACACACACACACACACACACACACACACACACATACACACACTTTGAAAAAATGTAAACGAATTTAAAACTTAAAACATTTTTTTTCATACCAAGACCAGACGAAGGAAGCCAGATTGAGGAGCGAAAAGATGCAATATACTGATAAAAAAGAAAATCATGAGTGAAATACGCTGAGAAGATCAAATTTATGGGGCAAGGATGCATTGAGAAAAGCGAGGAAGCTGTGAAAGTGCAGAGAAACAGGGAAAGAAAGAGAGAACAGAAGAGTGTGGAAAAGGGAGAAGAGGGCGGAAGAAGAGGAGATCCGAAATAGGCAAAGGAAAAAAAAAAATATAGAAGCTAGGAGAAAGATGAAAGAGGGAGAATAAAGAGAAAGAAGAGGATGCAGGTCAAAAGAAGAAAACATCTGAGGAAACAGAAGAGGGGTGGAAAAGGGAGAAGAGGGAGGAAGAAGAGGAGATCTGGTGGAGGGCAAGAGGAGAGTGAGGTGGAGCCCATCGGTGCCAAAGTATTTAAAGATTTTGTCACACTTTTATCTCCTCGGCTAACAATGGAGCCTGTCTCGCACCGAGCTTAGGGAAGACTGAGGGTTAAAGGGGAAGAGAAGGGGGAAAAAAGGGCAGGGAGAAGAATGACTAGAGAAAAACAGGAAATGACAAGGCAGGAATGAGAATGAAGGCTTGAAATCTGTTACCGGGGACGCGAGAAAGGGAAGAAGATTGAATGTAAGGAAGGAGGAAAAGTGAGCTGGAAAAGGAAGGAAGGAAAAGATAGAAAGAGAAATGACTAGAAAATGATGACGCTGAGTTCTTGAAATTTGATATATGAGACTACATAGGAAAGGAGAAGTAAAAGAGGGGAAGAAGATTGAGAGAAAGGAGAAAGAGGGAACGTGGAACAGGAATAAGAGAGAAAAGATAAATATTTAGGAAGTGATCATAAAATCTGGTACTTTGGAATAAGAAGAGGGAAACAAGATTGAAAGTCAGTAGAGAAGATAAGGAAGAATATATGAAGGGAAGAAAGAGGGAAGAAGAGAAAAAAAGAGATGACTGAAAGTAAGGAGAAAGACGGAAGAAAGCAAAGTTACAACAGAGAGTGGGAAGTGGAGGAAGAAAAGAAACTGTACAAACATGAAGATGAAAAGAAAAAAGACGGAATGTTAAGGAGAGAGGTGATAGAAAGACAGGGACAAGGACGAGGACGAAGAAAAAGGAGGAGGAGGAGGAGGAGGAGGAGGAGGAGGAGGAGGAGGAGGAGGAGGAGGAGGAGGAGAAGAAGAAGAAGAAGGAAAAAGAAGAAGAGAAGGAGGAGGAGGAGATAAAAAAGAAATATAAGACAAATATAAAAGGAGGAGGAGGAGGAGGAGGAGGAGAAGGAGAAGGAGAAAGAAGAAGAGAAGGAGGAGGAGGAGATAAAAAAGAAATATAAGACAAATATAAAATGTAGAAAAAAAGGAGAAAAAAATAAAAAATAGAAGATAAGATAAGAAATATTAGACAAATAATAAGAAGCAGGAAAGAGAATAACAAGAGGAAGAGGATGATGAGGAAAAGGAGAAGAAGGAGAAGGAGGAGGAGGAGGAGGAGGAGGTAGTCATACAAGAAATATCTCTTAATCTCAATGGGGAGGCGGGGATGGAGTGTTAGAGAGTGAACTTGGCATTTAAAACATACTTCATCTTCAATAAATTCCTGACTTAAAATTTGATACCCAAGTGGGCGGAGGAGAAAGACTGCTGGGACTGTCAGAGAGAGAGAGAGAGAGAGAGAGAGAGAGAGAGAGAGAGAGAGAGAGAGAGAGAGAGAGAGAGAGAGAGAGGCGGGGGGGGAGGGGATGGGATGAGATGATGATGTTGCTGCAATGCGGTGAAATCATGAGTGAAGGATGAGGGTCAAGGATAGGACAAGTGAATGAATGAGTGGGAAGGAGGAGAGGAGGAAAGAAAGGAAGGTAGAAAAGAAGGAATGTGTCAGTCAGAAGGAGGATCAGGAGGATGAGTGAGCACGTGATAAGCATTCTGGTGAAGGAGTGATGTGTGTGAGTGAATGGGTAAGAGAATGCGTTAGTAGATGAGTGAGTGGAATGAGTGAGATTTGGAAGAAATGTGTGAATTAAGTAAGAGTGAGTAAAAAAATCAGGGGAAGAAAGACTGTGAGTGAGTTTGTGAGTGAATGAATGAAGGGAAAAAGGGATGAAATGAGTGAATTATCAGATGAATGAGTGAAGAAGTGAAAGAGAGAGGGGGAGATAATGAGTCAATGGCTGTGTGAAGGTGAGTGAGTGGATGTATAAATGTATGAATGAGAAAGGGAGAAAGTGAAGTGAAATTGCTGTCTGGATAAATGGATGAGTCAGTGAATGAAGGAGAGAGAGAGAGAATGAGTGAGATGAATATTTTTGTGAGTAAGTGAAATGAAAGAAACGAAGTGCAAAATTGAGGAAGTGACTGAGTGAGTGAGTGAGTGAGTGAATGAGTGAATTAAGTAAAAGAGATAGCGAGTGAGTGAGTGAATGAATTGTTGTGTCAGTGAGTGAGAAAGTGAACGCATTAAGAAGACGGGAAGATAATAAAAGAGAAAAATTATTGAGAATGTGAGTGAATGACTGAAATAAAGAAGAAGGAACTGAACGAATAATTGTGTCAGGAAATGAGTGAATAAAACAATGAATGAGTGACTGAGTACATGCATGAAGAAGAAAAGAAGGAGGGAATGAACGAAATAATATACGATTGAGGATGCGAATGAAATGAAGAGTCAGTTAAATAAATGAAATTGTGTGCATGCCAATGAGTTTTGGATTATGAGTAAAATTTAGCAATGAAATATGATTATGCTTTTTTTTCCCGGAATGATGCCTGCAGGTAATGATTAATGGAATTGGATTAATCTCTCTCTCTCTCTCTCTCTCTCTCTCTCTCTCTCTCTCTCTCTCTCTCTCTCTCTCTACACCAAACCTTGCAACAACAACAAAATAAGTCTATCATCAAGAAAAGAAAGAAAAAAAGAATAAGAAAAGAAGAGACAAACAAATAATGGTAGCAAATTAAATAAGAAATATGAAGAAATAACAGATAAAATCATAATAAGAAGAAAATTTCACAGCAGATATATATGATACTGTTCTGTCAACGTTATAAATGACAACGAGAGCAATTTGACAGGTAACTTGACTCCTCAGGTGAAGGGTGAACCGTTTTGCTGCCTAGTGATTCATTATTTACTCACATTTTGTATTAACACTTATGTACGAAGGGTTTTGTTTATATCACGTCATTGCTGCACAGTTGGACTTGTATCGTGGGCTGTGGTACGTAGCTATGTGTGTCTAGGTGCCAGTATTCAGAAACGCTCTTCTCTCTCATCACGACTATTTTCCAAGGCCACAGAGATGACTAGCGGGGTTTTCAAGAGTGTTTCTACAGTTCATAATGTAAAAATCTTTTCACTCTGCCTCTAGAATCGTCAAAACACATTAAAAAAACTCGTGTAAATTCAAATAAAGCCTTTTGAAATCGTGGAGGTGAAGAGCAGTAGTGTTTGAGAATGCGAGAATATGTGTCAGTGTTCTTTTTCTTTTTTAGGTTTGTGTTTGTTCCAAGTGTTCTCTCGTTCTTTTTTTTCGTTATTGTATATATCTGATTATAGCCTTGTCAATTTTTATCAATTCTTTTCTTTCTCTCTTTTTTTCTTCTTCATCTCCATTCTTCTTCTTCTTCTTCTTCTTCTTCTTCTTCTTCTTCTTCTTCTTCTTCTTCTTCTTCTTCTTCTTCTTCTTCTTCTTCTTCTTCTTCTTCTTCATAATCTTTTCATAATTTTTTTTCTCTCCTCATTATCATCAACGTGATCATCATCATCATCATCATCATCAACATCATCACTACCTGCTCCCAACATTACGTAATTGCAAATAATATTAAAGCACATAATTAGTGTCTGCATGTTAATGTACGAGCTTACGAGGCATCTTTTCAATAGCATGTACAGTTATGAATAGACTTGAGAGGACGTCATTTCTGCGTCAAAATGAGCAGCGACATCAATACAGTAATTTTTACGTTTAAATCGTTTTAGCTAATAGTTTACCTGTAGACTTCTTTTTGCCGTATACACAACAGGTGTTTCGCGATATTCCAGGCGTCATCAGTCTGGTTCACTACACGTTGCCATGGAGTTTGTTTGCATGAGCAGACACCTCATCTAGCCTTGTCTAGGCCTCAAGACTTACCTGCGGCTCCCTTTTACTCAAAGGAAATGACGCTGGCTGACGATGCTGCTGTCACCTATATTGAGCGCAATTCATGAAACTTTCCATTAATAATCTGCATACTTATCAGATTTCCATCTTACGCCCTTTTCTTTGGTGGATAAGGCATACGGGGATGGGATGCGTAATTTTGTGGCGGTGATGGTGAGAAATTATTGGAACAGACGTTTAATCCCAAAGTTTTACAGATGTCAGAATGATTCAGTAAGGTGTTACTAGTGTTGTCTCGTGTTGTGAGTGTTGATATTAGGTAAAGGGGCGGTGGAACATCAAGACCTTGGCGTGAGACATGCTAGTGGGCGGTGTTGGGCTGGGCTGAAGTGAAGGGTAGCGTGCGGGCAGAGGTAAGAAATTGATAAATTATCTCATTCTTCTCCGAAGTCGTGTAATTTGTCAAAGAGAATTATTTTATTTTTCTCACATTCTTCAGTTCCTTATCGAAATCGTAACTAGGACAGTGCGGCGAGTTCATAGGTAGGTTTCACGCAGACTGCCTCATCTATAGGCTTAAGACTCTCCTGCACATTCACTTATTTTGCTTAAGTTCTTACCTCGCCTCTGTCACTGCCAAAATACAAAGGGTATAACGAAGGGATGTCTCAGATCAGCTGCGGTTCACTGGTGACCTCGGCTGGCAAACTATTTGAGACGAGGCAGGAAAGAACACCAATGAAGCTGATCACTAGTTTCCTTGACTCTGACTATGATGATAATATAAAAAGTCTCGATGAAATG
The DNA here is from genome assembly GCF_017591435.1 of Portunus trituberculatus. Lineage (NCBI taxonomy): Eukaryota > Metazoa > Arthropoda > Malacostraca > Decapoda > Portunidae > Portunus > Portunus trituberculatus. The sequence continues at coordinate 28,415,967 of NC_059295.1, read as the reverse complement.
AAAAAAAAATAGTAGGAGTTCAGATATTTCTATTGAACATACGAATAATTAGTGTTGAGTATCAGGATAACTTGACATATTTTTCTCATACATTATATAGTTCACTTTATTTTTCTTTATTCAAAAACACGATATTGCAGGTCACGTGCCATCATTCGCATCGTGTGGAGCAAAAAGCCTAATGCCCGTATCACACGGTCACGTATACCCGCGACAGCGTGTCGCGCTACCAGTATGTTCGACGATCAGATCGCAGGAAACATAACACACGGCGTTCATCTTCCATCCGAGACCTTCACCACCACAACAACAACAAACCCGGGCGGAGCGCCACTGAACACAATGGACGCAGTTGACCACGCTATCTTAGCTGTTGGACTTTATGCAATTGCACTGCAAGAGCAGAACAAACGAAAAAGGAAGGCAAGGATTTGGACGCGAAGGTGGCTAGTCCAGCACTTGTGGTGGTAAACAAATCAAAACAATCTGTAGGTAATTAATAAATATCGAATAAGTGATGGGTATGCAAATCATGAAAAAATACAGCATTATATTGATGATATATGCCAAATAAAGCATTATAAAAGATAATTCAGTATTTTTGTGGAGTATGTTCATTATAGTCTTTCCACGACGGTCTCCCAGTCGCGGAAAATGGACAACGGTCCTGGATCATTCCCGATGACCCGCTGTCCTCTGAAAATCGGCGTTTTCTGCGACGCGGTCGTCGATATTCCAGACGCGCGACACGCTGTCGCGGGTATACGTGACCATGTGATACGGGCATAAGAGAACTGTGCTTGAAAAAAGTTACGTAGATCTATTACTATTGTTATTATTATTATTATTATTATTATCATTACCATTATTATTATTATTATTATTATTATTATTATTATTATTATTATTATTATTATTGTCATTATTATTATTATTATTGCTGTTCTTATTATTATAATTATTATTTTTATTGTTATTATTATTATTATTATTATTATTATTATTGTTGTTACTATTATTATTATCACTATTATTATTATTATTATTATTATTATTATTATTATTATTATTATTATTATTATTATTATTGTTATTATTATCATTATTATAATTATCATTATTATTACTATTGTTGTTGTTGTTGTTGTTGTTGTTGTTGTTGTTGTTGTTGTTGTTGTTAATATTATTATTATTATTATTATTATTATTATTATTATTATTATTATTATTATTATTATTATTATTATTATTATTATTATTATTATTATTATTATTATTATTATTAATATTATTATTATTAATTATTATTATTATTAATATTGTTATAAATATCATAATGCTTATTGTTATTATCATTGTTACTGTTGTTTATGTTGTTGTTGTTGTTGCTGTTGTTGTTTTTAATGATGTTGTGGTTGTTGTCGTTACCTCTCAGAGAAAAGATTCAGGACTTGGAAGAAGAGATTAAACCTTCTAACAAGGCAGGAAAGGAAGGATAGTAATCCTGCCTTCCCCTCCTCCCTTGTGTGTGTGTGTGTGTGTGTGTGTGTGTGTGTGTGTGTGTGTGTGTGTGTGTGTGTGTGTGTGTGTGTGTGTGTGTGTGTGTGTGTGTGTGTGTGTGTGTGTGTGTGTGTGTGTGTGTGTGTGTGTGTGTGTGTGTGTGTGTGTGTGTGTGTGTGTGTGTGTGTGTGTGTGTGTGTGTGTGTGTGCACGCCTTTGCGTTTTTACAACATGACGCCAAAAATGGTTTTCGTCAGGAGACGGAAGGTGGTAAACAAGCAAGTTTTTTCTTCGTTTTTTTTTCTTTTTACTTCCTTTTCCTCTTCCTTCTCCTTCTCCTCCTCCTTCTCTTCTTTTTCCTCCTATTCCTCCTCTTCCTCCTTGTACTCCTGTTGTTTTGCTATTGTTGTTGATGACAATTTTCTTGTTGTGGCTGATGTTATTATTATTTTATTTTTTTCTTCTTCCTCTTCTTCTTCTTCTTCTTCTTCTTCTTCTTCTTCTTCTTCTTCTTCTTCTTCTTCTTCTTCTTCTTCTTCTTCTTCTTCTTCTTCTTCTTCTTCTTCTTCTTCTTCTTTCTTCTTCTTCTTCTTCTTCTTCTTCTTCTTCTTATTATTATTATTATTATTATTATTATTATTATTATTATTATTATTATTATTATTATTATTATTATTATTATTATTATTATTATTATTAATACTATCATCATTTCATAAAAAAAAAAACTTACATAACACACACACACACACACGAAAATGTCTTTCATCTTTGCTTATAGAAAATATAGATGACGGATCAGTGAGAGAGAGAGAGAGAGAGAGAGAGAGAGAGAGAGAGAGAGAGAGAGAGAGAGAGAGAGAGAGAGAGAGAGATGCAAGATAGTGAGACAGACAGAGAGAGAGAGAGAGAGAGAGAGAGAGAGAGAGAGAGAGAGAGAGAGAGAGAGAGAGAATGCAAGATAGTGAGACAGACAGGAGAGAGAGAGAGAGAGAGAGAGAGAGAGAGAGAGAGAGAGAGAGAGAGAGAGAGAGAGAGAGAGAGAGAGAGAGAGAGAGAGAGAGAGAGAGAGAGAGAGAGAGAGAGAGAGAGAAAATGCAAGATAGTGAGACAGACAGACAAGTAGATAGACAGACAGACAGACAGAAAGACAGAACAAACAGATCGAGACAGAGACAGACAGACAGACAGAAAGACAGAACAAACAGACCGAGACAGAGACAGACAGACAGACAGAGAGACAGAACAAACAGATCGAGACAGAGACAGACAGACAGACAGAGAGACAGAGACAGACAGAGAGACAGAACAAACAGATCGAGACAGAGACAGACAGACAGACAGAGAGACAGAACAAACAGACAGAGGCAGAGACAGACAGACAGACAATTGACTGCTAGGACACTGCTACTAGAAAAAAATAAAGGACGCAGAGAAAGGTGCAGGAAGAGAATAGGAAGAGAGAAAAGAAAGAAAAACGTTAACCCAGAATGGGAGAAAGAAGTAGGTAGGCAGTTGGACGAAGACAGGGCAAGCAAGGTTGGCATGGCAGGGGAGAAGGGGCGGTGGCAGAGGTAGGGTGACAGGGACATTCTTGGCTGGCAGTTGCTTGGGGGTGACGGGCGGAAGTAAGACGTGCCTGGCATGCAGAGGGTGGGTGTCAGGGTATCAGGGTGTCAGGGTGGCATGGGCGAAGGAGGGAGTGAGTGAGTGAAGGGGAAGAGGAGGACGAGAAGTAGGAGGAAGGGTTGGTGAGATGAGAGGGTGATAGTGACACAGGCGAGCAGATAGATGGAGAGGAAGATAGAGGTGGAGATAACACAGGGACGCTAAAAGATTCTCTCTCTCTCTCTCTCTCTCTCTCTCTCTCTCTCTCTCTCTCTCTCTCTCTGGAGTGTGAAGAAGAGGCACTTAGGATTAGAGAGAGAGAGAGAGAGAGAGAGAGAGAGAGAGAGAGAGAGAGAGAGAGAGAGAGAGAGAGAGAGAGAGAGAGAGAGAGAGAGAGAGAGAGAGAGAGAGAGAAACTTAGTGGGGACTTTCTCTCTCTCTCTCTCTCTCTCTCTCTCTCTGGTGGGGGAAGGGCGCGGGCAGCCTGACGTGGGTGAGTAATCGCCAGGGCAGAGTCGTCACGCCATGTAAACAGTCCCGCCGTCTTGTGCTGCCTCTTGGGTCTTGCCGGGCGCTCCCTCTTCCCGCCCACCGGCACGAATCGCAAGGAGACGGCAGTGGTAATGATGATAGGCGTTGCAAAGTAAGGTAATGTTACTTTTAATCCTCATCGTTTGAATTGCTTGATTGTGGTAAAGAGTAAAAGAAGGAAAGGAACGAATGGCAGGAAGGAAAAGAGGAATTGTAATTACTAGTAAAGGTATTGTGTTATTTTTGCGTATATCCTCCTCTAAATTGTATTAACGAGGTTATATAGTTTGTTGAGCCAAAATTTTCGATGCACAAGTTTAGATATCTATTTATATATTGCAATGCAGGTAAAAAAAAAAACGTAAAATGAAATAATATGGTTTTAGTGAAGGGGTAGGATGATGATAAAGATGAAGAAAATGTCTTTGGTGATGATGATGATCATAAAGATGAGGAGAAATATGATCATGATGATAGATTAGCAGCAAGGTAATTTTGATGCTGATAAACAGTTTTTTTTTTTTTTTTTTCGTTTTTCGTGTTAGTACATATTCTTTTAAATGATTATTTTCTATATATTTTTCTTTTTATTTATTGCTCTTGGTCGATCTCTTGAAACTTGAAAGTGTTATAAAAAGTCTGAAAAATTAAACGATGATTTGTATCGAGCTATATTCTTGTGTTTCGTGATGTGTTCAAAGAAGAATAAGAGTAAATGAAATATTAGTGATAGCAATAAAAGAGAAAAATATTTATGTATAAAAAAAAATGAGAGGAAAAACGTAAGAACAAACAGAAATGCTTTTATTTTATATAATGTCTGTTCATAGACTTGTGGTAATTCGAACACAGAGCATACGTAAACGAGAAAGGCAAGGCAGAGTTGTGTGGCTAAACAGCATGCGCGTATGTATGTTTGGATGCTTGTGACACGGAATACACAGCTTACAGTTATGGTATTCGGGAAAACCTCAGAAGATACGTGAACTAGACATAGAGGGTAAATAGTTATGCTTACCAGAGTTGGGCGGTTGAACAGTGTGTGTGTGTGTGTGTGTGTGTGTGTGTGTGTGTGTGTGTGTGTGTGTGTGTGTGTGTGTGTGTGTGTGTGTGTGTGTGTGCAATAGAATGTAAGTTGAATGTAAGTTCTACCCTCGGAATTCGCAAAGTTATGGCATGTAGAGAAGAATAGAGGACGAAATGTAAACAGGGAAGGGAAGGGAAAGGTGCAAATTGTACGTTCACAAAAGTGTGGAATAAAATAAGAAAGGATGGAAAGAGAGGGAGATGAGAGAAAGAAAAATGTGGAATGAAGAAAACTTGGTGAGCATAATAACAAACTGGCAAAAGAAGAGAGACACGAAACGAAAGTTTAAATGGAAATCTACAAGTGGGAGGAAATAAAACAGAGCAAGTATTAAGGAAAGAGGTGAGGAAATATACGGAAAGAAAAGAAAAGGAAAGAAATAAGCTAGTGAAAACAAGAATTGGAAAAAATTAAAAACAATGTGAGGGAGAAAAACTGACGAACATGTAATAAAAAGATGTAGAAATAGAACGATAAAAATGAAAGACGAGTGGAAAAAAAGAATATGGCAAAAACATTCAAGGGAGGAAGACGCACAAGAGAGACACAGCGATGCATTAAAAAGACGGAACGAAAGAAATGGAGAAGCGAACAAGTGCAAAAGATTCAGATACGAAACAAAAATCAGAAAGAGGAAGGACAACAAAAAAAAAAAATAAAGGAAGAAACTTGCAGGGAAGGGAAATGCGAGAAAGGAGAACACGACGATGCATAAGAAACAGAAAGAAAAGAAAGAAAAAAACACCAAGGGAACAATTGCAAACAAAAGTAAGAAAAGAAATTTAAAGAAAAGGAACAATAAAAAAAAATCTGACGAGAAGCAAGCAAGAAACGAAGACAAATGCAGGGAAGACAGGACAATGAAAAGAAAAGAAAGACAGCGAAAGGAGAAAAAAATAAAGCGAGGGAAGTCAGACAAGGGAGTGCAGGGTGAGGAAAGTAAGCGACGGACAATAGAAAGAGAGGGACACGAACAAATGAGAATATCTAGAACATGTCACCTGTGAATGTTGAAGCAAATACGAAGTGATAACATTGCATAACATTACTTTTTCTCATCGTGTGTGTGTGTGTGTGTGTGTGTGTGTGTGTGTGTGTGTGTGTGTGTGTGTGTTTTGTAACAGTTGCACGTTATTCTTGTCACTAAAGGCGGTGTCACACTAGCACTTTTTCCGTCCACTTTTTCCGTCGTTTTTCAGAAAATCGACAATATTTTGGCTGCGACCTGTCACACACAAACGGTGTTTCGTCGTCACTTTCCGTCGTCACTTCCCGCCAACACAATGTAAACACAAACATGGAGGCCACGCTGCGGCAAAGATACGCTGCTCTGAACGTAATACTGTGTATTACGAAACTTAGACGAGCTAAACAAGCCAAAAAGCGTGCATGGATGCGTTCATGGTTAGTGGTAGAACCAATGCACGTAGAAGCAGGTTGAGGAGACGCGGCAAGTCTTGTGGTCTTGGTCTTGGTATGTAAACAAAGGCGGAAAATTTGCAGACGGAAACGATCCCTATCGTCTGACAAATTCATGCGATAAGTTCATGTGGAACGTTGAAAAATTGACGGAAATCGCATTAATCGACGGAAAAAGTGCTAGTGTGACACCGCCTTAAGGGAGAGATCAGATAGTTATTATTGTTGTTGTTTATTTTTACTGCTGCTCGGAGTAATGACAATAGTAGTAGTAGTAGTAGTAGTAGTAGTAGTAGTAGTAGTAGTAGTAGCAGTAGTTGTAATAATAGTAGTAGTGGCAGTAAAAGTAATATTATTATTATTATTATTATTATAGTAGTAGTAGTAGTAGTATAGTAGTAGAAATACTTTTTGTTGTTGTATTGACTAATTTTACCCTCCATCCCGCATCACACCCATCCAACCAACCACCCACTTATCCACAAACACCCACACAAGCACACAAAGATAAGCGCGCGCTGACCAGCCACACAACCCCGTCATGCATAGCTATTTGCTTAACGAGCCATGGAAATCCTCTCCTGTTTTTGCACCTACTCATTCCTCCACTTTGGCAGCGCGGAGCCTTACAAGGACGTTCTTTGGGGTCTTTTTTTTTCTCTCTCTTTTTCTCTCTCTTTCTCTCTTTATCTCCCTCTTCCTTTTTCGCCCATAGACTCATAGGGGGTGGGATTGTGTGTCGGTGTGTGTCTTCTCCTTGGAAGTCATCAGGCCAAGTAGAGAGAAGCATAACACTGTATTTTGGGCAGTTTACACAATCTAGCGTCAAGTGTTAAAGTACACAGTAGAAGCGCTCACTAAGGCAGCGTGTCCAGGGCAAAACCAACATTGGAGCTAGAAAAAAATATGTACTGAGGAGGGAAGGAATGAGTGAGCGTGTCGTCGCCTTGAGGAGCGTGTGTCCGCCCACTCCTTACACTCGTTACATCTGCAAAAGTCACTCACTGTCTCACTCGCTCACTGTCAAGAGGTAAAATTGCACTCACGGAAAATATAAATAAAATACAGTGTTTTTAAAGATTGTTTTAATTTCTTTTTATATTTCATAGTTCTAACTGTAAATTAATTTGTGCATATTGTATTATATTTCATTGCAATGTGCTATTTAAGTTTTTTTTCTTTTTTAGTGTGATAGCTATGAATTGCATCTGTAATCTCGAGTCGCTTAAGTCTATTTTTAATGAGGCGTTTACGCGTGAGGAAGAAATTGGGTCATTACTATTATGTTTATTAATAATTATCATTGATGATAATGCTAATAATGATAATAATAGAAAAATTTAAATGTTAAGAATAACAATGACGATAGTAATACTACTATTACTACTGCGAATAATAATGATAATAATAATGATAATAATAATTATAATAATAATAATAATAATAATAATAATAATAATGATATTACTACTACTTATACTAATGATAATAATAATAATATAATAATAATAATAATAATAATAATAATAATAACAATAATAGTAATAATAATAATAATAATAATAATAATAACAATAAAAATAATAACAATAACAACAATAACGAAAATGATAGTAATAATTATGAAAATAATAATAATGATAATAATAATAATAATAATGATAATAATAATAATAATAATAATAATAATAATAATAATAATAATAATGATAATAATGATAATTAAAAATAATAATTAAAAAATAATAATAATAATAATAATAATAATAATAATAATAATAATAATAATAATAGTAATAATATAGAAAATAACAATAATGATGACAACGATAGTGCTACTGATAATAAAAAAATATGATAACAGTAATAATAATAATAATAATGATCATTATCTTTTATTATTATCTTTATTATTGTTATCATAGTTTTGACGGTATACATTTTTCTTGCATTCAGATAAGTCATCATGCAGGAAAATACGCATGTGGGTTTCCTCGCTTTTAGACTAGCCTGTAAGTCACTCCGCTGGCGTTCCGTTGAAACAAAACGATCAGAACTCTCTGTATCAGAGAGGTAATGTACTCACCATTTCAAAGTTGTGATAAATTTTACGTGTCACCAAACTCAGTGAAGAGCCGCCAGACGTCATCTCCTCTCCCTTCCCTCAGGCGATAAGTATGCAAGGCTTTTCGTGTGCAAGGGACAGTACACACCTGTAACCTAAGCGGAATGCAATATATGTACGTTAGGTATGCCAAGGTTATGTTGCTTTAGTGTAGCTCACTGTTGCACTGCTACCTTGCCCTCTCATCCAAGTCTTGTGTGAGTTACTGCAGGACTGGCGTGGTATCTTGGGTGGTATTCATGAATATATTAATTTTCTTGTTCTCTAATGAAGATTAATTTCAGATATAACACAGATGATTTAGTCAGGTTTCTATATGTGTTCTTCAATTGGTGATGTAAAACCCTTGTTAAAACTCTCAGTGGAATCACTAAAATACACCTTGAAAAAAAATAGATAAATAATAATAAAGATAGATGAAATAACACATTAGGACGTTTAAGAATAAAGAGCCTTTCAAGAAAACTAATAATTCATCACTGTGCTAGCAATTTCTCCTTCCTAGCATTCCTTACCTTCATTACCTTCCACTTCCATCCACTCTCCAACATAAACCTTTCCACACATACTGCAATCATACTTCTGCTTTAGATTTGACGTAAGAAGGAATCTGGCCAAGAGCAATAAGATAGACGAAGAAAAGGAAAGAATTAAAAAAGCTAATAACATCAACCTTCTGAAGATGACACACCGTAAAGAGGATAATTTGAAGCCAAGGCCAAAAATTACCTGGAGAATTCCCTTGCTAGATTAGAGGGTGTAGTTTATCACAGGCATCCTCACCAGGGTCATGAGGTCCGCTGCTGTTTGCTTTTACTTGGCCTTTCCTTGTGTCCCCATCTGTACCCACATACTTGTCCTCAGGGTTTATAGGCCATTACACTTGCTTGTCCCCATCTACAGACCTACTCATGCTCATCTTTACCTTCACCTTCATTCCCATTCACACCATTCATCTGATGCGTACTTTTGTAACAGCTGTTTTTCTTTGTGTCTCTTATTCATGCTTTGTTTTCTCTTTTTCCTTCTTTTCTTTCCACAAGAGCTTCTTACGTCATAATATTTTTGTTACAGCTGCGTGTTTCATTCCACTAATGGGTGTGTAATGTTGCAAATGTGCAATGTTGGAAATAGACAAATATACATTTAGAAGCTTTCTCGTTGTATTATGTCTTTTTTCAGACTCTAATACCATCAGTTGCTTTCGTAATGCCCTGAATATTAAAGTGTTAAAGTAATTCCTAAAAGGAGGCACGTTTTATGCAAACCACCCGGTAAGAATGTGGGTTAAGGCATTTTACGACGTAAGCACATCTTCCGCGGTGCCAAACAACAAGTCTTCCCAGCCATAAACAAACGCAAATGTCTCTCCCGGCCTGGCGACTCACCGCCCAGCAAGTTGGTCGTCTTGAATGTAAACCATCTACGATGCCCATTGAAGGTTTTGTTAGGCAGACATAAAAGAAGAAAAAATGTAATGTATCTCTAACTAATGCAGCAAAGGTTACTTAACGGTAAGTTAGGTAAATTTATCTTGAGTCGATAAGAGTATGTAAGTAGATAACTGGATAAATTAATCAATCAGGACGACCATTAAAGGTTTTGTTAGGCGGTCATAAAAGGAGAAAAAAAAAGTTTGTTTCTCGCTGATGCAGGAGAGCTTACATACGGTAAAGGTAAAGAAATATATTTCATTCCTGTTAGTAATATGTAGACGGGTAAATATTTAAATGAGTTAATAAATGAAACACGTTGTAGGTTTTGTTTAGTAGAAATAAATAAAAGAAATTGTATCCCTTGTTAATTCATAAGAGTGCACGCACTTACGATGTTAAAATAAAAATAAACCGCGCTTAATTAAACAAACCTTGCATAATTAACAAATTTTCTAGACTAAAATGCATCATCACATGCAGCTGATTCTGAAAAGAAAGAAAGTGCAAAAGCTGAATCCACAGACATGTATTTTTATCATTTAAAATACTGAAAGAACATAAAAGCATGTGAGATATATATAAAATTAAATAAAACAAATAATTGCTCAAATATCCACATCAGTCTAAAGTGACGTGAATGAAGGGTTTGCTGTTTACCTTCTTCATACTCGTCACTCAACAATATAATGATACACTTCCTCGGTTAAAAATCTCCCTCACGAACTGCTTGATGTCACTTAGGTACAGTATAATATGAGATTACACTATTCTGTTACACTCCCCGCATTATGAGACTATAAGTAACAGGAGGCATAATACCCGTAAGGACATAATACTCAGAGTCCCCACAAGAACTCAACTTTTACTGGCCCAGGACGCCGTGATGGCAAGAATACTCCCCTGCATACCTGACAGTGGGGAGTGAGTGTGCGCGAGATCGCCTCCCAGATGTCCAGCGGGTCAAACTGATCTCTCGACACACACACACACACACACACACACACACACACACACACACACACACACACACTCTCTCTCTCTCTCTCTCTCTCTCTCTCTCTCTCTCTCTCTCTCTCTCTCTCTCTCTCTCTCTCTCTCTCTTACCTCGCCTCGCCATCTTTGACTTCCTTCACCACAATCATCATCCTCAGCCCTCCCTTCTTCATCACCACCCTCACCACCTCCCTCATCACCATCATCATCACCACTCTCACTTATCCTCACTCACTCATCCTCCTCTCACCCATCAGCTTCACTTGCTCTCACCTCAAGCACTCCTTCGCTGTAACTCCTCACTTGTCGGATGTAGTCGTTCCCTTCTCCTGTTTTTCTTTTCTTCTGTCTCTCTTGAAATAATTCCTGCAAGTGACGTGGTATAAAGGATTGCGCTGTGTCTTTAGCAGTGTCTTTATGTTTCACTTTTATCGATAGTTTTCGGATATTTCAATCTTCCAATCTTTTAGTTTTTTTTCCTTCGTGAATTGTTATTATTATATTTTCATTTGCTTTATTTTACTGTTAATTCTTAAAGGATGTATTAGGAAGGGAAATATCTAATCTATGTACTCTATTAAAAGCCAGAAATTTAAGAGCAAATGGACACACAAAACACATGAAGTACCTAATCAAGTGGAAGGTGGTGTAGCAAGACTTTGGACAAAGGACTTCATTAAAGCTGTCACTACTGAAGCAATGATACTCACTGTGGCGGGTGACGTGAGTGAGGGAATGGCCGTGAAGATGCTCGTGTCTATGTGATCAGTGAAGCAATGAAGTATTTCACACCCTGGAGATCTTGATGTTCCCTCTGATACTTCTAGGAAAGATTGCGTTTAATTAATCAAGACTATTGGCGGCAATAATATTCACTGTAGTGCATGATATGAGTGAGGGAATGGCCGGGAGGAAAACGTGATTCTGTGATTAGTGAAACCGTGAAGTATTTCACATCCTGGAGGTCTTGGTGCTTGCTTCCTTTGGTACGCTCAGAATTCATATAGAGCTCAGAGATACAGACCGTTATTCCGAGATGTTGTGTTCTTTTATAAATACTGTTTTCGAGGGTCACACAGATGATTGGTTAACTTTTCATTGTATTTTTCTTACTGACGGTGCAGAATCCTTGTCGACCTATCAAGATAAGCGTGAAAAACACCTAGAAAAATAGCAGACATTTCTATTAGACCGTGTTAAAAACAACTGAGATAAGACACCAAAACGACTCCTATGACACAGGCACTGGTGGAATACGTAATCATGTAGCTTGAAGACAATCCGGAAAAAATAGATTGCCCGTCGTTCGAAGGCCATTAAAGGCAACAGCGAAAGTTTCAACGCAGTCAGGAGAAAAGAAAAAGAATGATGACCAGCATTCAGTTGAGATCACAAGCAGACCGCCCTTTGCTGAGTCTCTATATACGATTGATCTCTGTAAACTGTGGGCTGATGGAAGTTCAACAAACCTCTAATTAATGTTAGAAGGCCACTTTGAAGAATCCGAACGGTCAACATACTTTGGGGCAGAGTACAAACTTTCTGTAGAAGGGAGAAAGAGTAGGGTGGTGGCGATAAGACGAGGCGAGAACAAGGAAGCAGTTATCGGAGACTAAAAGAGAACCTATATCACGATTAAAGCTCATATTGTCAACTAACACATTCCTTTAAGATCTAAGTCACGCAAGAAATTGTAACGCTTATACTAAAACTCTTAGGGGTGGTTGATATTTGCTTAGTTATCGGGGACTTGAACAAGGATCTCCATCAAGATTAAAGCTTGTACTGTCACTGAAACCATTCCTTAAAAAGTGTCACGTAGGAAATGTAGCACTTACCAGAAATTCGTACTAATCATTGTCCTTTGAATACTGTGACCGAAAGAGAAGAAAAAGGCATAATGTACTATCACGCAACCTATTTCCTTAAGACCCACATGGCGTAGGAAATTGTAACGCTTTTAAAGATCTCGTAGGGATTATTATTCCTTGCAGACTGTGAGAGGATGAGAAGGAAAAACATAATTATTTGACTCTAAACGTCTGTCTAAATGGATCGCAGTTACATACGACACATAAACATCGTTAGGAAGGGTGGGAAAGATTCTCACGCCACACTCGTCCAAGATGAAGTGATGGGATGAATCAGAGGAAGGGAAATACCTTCTGTCAACCAAAATGGGAATTTTTAGCTAACGTATGTGAGATGAGTTCAGATATACAGGTGGAAGGGATGGCAAGCGGGAGTTATAGCTTCCTCGTGTGTTCCTGGTTATTCTAGACCTCACCTACCCTGCTGAGGAATGAGGAAAGTGAAGGTGGAGGCGGACAGGTGGAGAAAGAGAGTTCACATGACACTCCCAAAACTAGAGCGGCTATATGCATCAGACACTTACTTTATATACTCTGACTTGGTATTTATTACGTAAGGAATCTAAATCTTTTGACAACTGCGGTCTGATGAAGGATTAGGATATTCGTGCTTTTGATTTCTAAAGTCGGCTGAAAATGTATAGAATTATTGGATACTTCTAACCTTTTCGTGCGTATAGTTTCCATAGACCAAATCATATCACTCAAATTTCCTCAGATATCTAAGCAGTGTCGTCCTATTTTAAGCAGTTATGAAAGATTGTAAACTGTATACTCGTCAATCTTGTGATAGGTGAATATACAGCATGTTTTCGCCAAGACGTGTGGAGATGAGGGGAAGGATGATGACTTGTTTACCCAGGAGAGGGCACCGCCAACCACTTATCCAGAGAATGGGCGAGTGCAAAAATGAAAGAATGTCAGATAGTTTTACAGGGCGAAGGAAATTGTCTGTTTTAAAGTGAAATTGCAGCACTTAAGCTTCATGCATACCGAAGTGACACAAAAGGGCTAAAGAAAACTTCGAGGTTCTTTTCTCTTCAAACTATTATTCGACACAGGATGGCCATCTCCTCCCTAATTACTGAACCTGTTGCCCAAACGTAAACACCAGAGTGAGCAGTTTGAATTCCATGCAGCCGATTTTTTTTTTTTTTTGTTTTCCATTACTTCAAGACTCCCTCCTTTTATGTATTTTTTTTATTTAATTAATTATTCACTTTTTTACATCGATATTGAAGATGTTGATATTTTTGGTGCATGAATGGTGAAGGTCAGGTTTATTCTACTAAGGGTGGAAGTGCTTGTTTTATTAGTTATATTTCCTGGACTCTCTCTCTCTCTCTCTCTCTCTCTCTCTCTCTCTCTCTCTCTCTCTCTCTCTCTCTCTCTCTCTCTCTCTCTCTGCAAAGCAACATAACAACCATGACAAAAACAAAAACAACTATAAAACAACAACAACAACAACCATTACTGCTACTACTACTACTACTACTACTACTACTACTACTACTACTACTACTACTACTACTACTCTTATTACTACTACCACCACCACCACTATTTGCTGTTCACCGTCCGATTCGAGATATTTCAGTCAGATGGAATCATTATTACAATTATTTTTTTCTTGAGGTATTATTTCTTAACATGAGTCGGCATCAGAGTTTTCTTTGTTCGTGACCTGGAAACGTGAAGATCGAGGAACATTCTGGGAAAAACTTTGAACCTGTGTGTGTGTGTGTGTGTGTGTGTGTGTGTGTGTGTGTGTGTGTGTGTGTGTGTGTGTGTGTGTGTGTGTGTGTGTGTGTGTGTGTGTGTGTGTGTGTGTGTAGTGAAAGCCGAGCGATAAGGTTTTGCAAGCCTTAAGCAGTTTCCACACGTTGGTAGTTTGGTCACAAGTCACGAGAAGGGGAAAGAAAGAAAATAAAAAAGAAAAAAAATTTATACACACACACACACACACACACACACACACACACACACACACACACACACACACACACACACACACACACACACACACACACACATTAATACAATAATAACAACAACATTCCCTAGAGAACCTTTCCAATGAGCCTTTTCTTAATGGGACTATTTTTCCACTGGGTTATTTCAGGGAGCCCTTTTTTCCAGTATTCCTTTATCCAGTAGGTGTTTCATCCTTGTGAGCCTTTTTTTATTTTTTTCCAGTGGGCTTTTTTTTAAGGGCATTTTTTTCCTCTTTTTTTATTACTTTTCATCTGAATTCCTTTTAAGTAGACAACAACAACAACAACAACAGCAAATTTTACTACTACTACTACTACTACTACTACTACTACTACTACTACTACTACTACTACTACTACTACTACTACTACTACTAAATCACCCTATATACATCTCCTGACATCTAACAAGAAACTTTAAACTTTTCCCTAAGAACCACACCCCTGATACAGCAAGACTTACCATGTGTAGCACAGCCGGAGAGTATAAAGGAGCTGGGTTTAAATCTATCGACTGAGACCTTGATCTGAATATTTACAACTTCTTAAGCAGGTTCGGTGTTCGATTAGACATAGAGATAAATAAGAACTTAACTAAAGACACCTAAATCGCTAAGACCATAGAGGAATAAATTGTATTAGAAAATTGAAAGTATGGAAAAACTTATCACTCTGGGATAGTTTATAGAGAAAAATAAGAGAGGGGATAAGAAAATAACCTTACCCTGAAGACTAGGTTGCGTTATATGTAGGTAAGCTTACATTAGGTTAAGTTAGGTTAGGTTAGATTAAGTTAGGTTAGGTTAAATTGTGTTAGATATGGTTAGGTTAGGTTAGGTTAAGTTAGGTTAGGTTAAATTGTGTTAGATATGGTTAGGTTAGGTTAGGTTAGGTTAGATTTACTTCTCTAATATCACAGCTGATTCTTCTATTGTGCAGATTGTGATTTTAAAAAGGCATAATTTTTTCCCTCAGAAACATATGCTATCTGAAAACTAGGGTTATTTCCATAATCGCGTAGAAGAAACGTTTATATTTACGTGAGTGATCACAAAGCACCAGCTGTTATCAGATTAGGAAAGGCGTACTATGAGAAAATGTTACAGATGATAACAGAGAAAGATAGGAACACGAAAGTAAATGTCGTTCTCTATCTCGAGTTATTGTTTCAGAGAACCAATTACCAGAGGGAAGTGTGTGTGTGTGTGTGTGTGTGTGTGTGTGTGTGTGTGTGTGTGTGTAAGGAATACGCATAAATTTGAAGCAGCGTATAATAAAGTGGTATTACGAGACTGGATATCATGAACCAGACTCACTGATGTAAAACTGCAATTATGTAACAACACACACACACACACACACACACACACACACAC
Organism: Portunus trituberculatus; assembly: GCF_017591435.1. Lineage (NCBI taxonomy): Eukaryota > Metazoa > Arthropoda > Malacostraca > Decapoda > Portunidae > Portunus > Portunus trituberculatus. The sequence continues at coordinate 28,400,027 of NC_059295.1, read as the reverse complement.
ACACGTTACCGTCGTATGCACACCAAGTTTATGTTTATTGTTATTACTTTCTTTTATTTTCTTATTTTATTTTTGCTTCGCTATCTGAATATCCTGCTAGGAAGGGGAAGGGCGCTGCAGCTATGGTAGTATTGTAATGTTACGCTATACATTCTTTTACTGGTCACTATCTTAAAGCCCAGTAAAATAATATAGGTAGGTGCGGGAGACCGTTCAACCAAGCACGGGTAAACGGCGGGAGTATCTTAGAACCAAAGTACTGTCTCTCATTCTCACGTCAACAGATACAGGGATTTCCCAATGTAGACCAGACGGCTTCCTCCTGTTACTTCCTTTTATTGAGTACTTTCTTATGTTCTTAAATACAAAATTACGTTACACAAGAAAAAAATGAAACTGCGAAAGATAAAATGTTTTCCTTTTCTTTTCCAGTCTCTTTTTTTTTATCACTTTCCATTTCCTCCTCGACTTGGCAAGGATATATTGGCCTCACAGCGTTCAATATAACAGTCACTACACTTCAATGATGCTTTAACCTATTTCACTCCTCACATCTCATCTCCTCTCCTCTAAACTTAACACCCTAATTTTTTAATTCTTTTCCTGTTGGCCTTTTATGTTCATGTCTTCTTGTTTCATCGCTCCTTTCTTTCACAGCCGCTGACATCGTAACTTGCCTTAATTCTCCTTTTCCTCTTACACACACACACACACACACACACACACACACACACACACACACACACACACACACACACACACACACACACACACACACACGATCGTTATAGCCGAAACGAGACACGATGCGCCAACAAACACGAGGTAAAACGCTGACTCGGGTAAAACTCGGGTTAAAATGGTGACGACAAGGAGGACGTGCAGACAATGTGGTGTTTTCGAGGAGGTGCAGAAAGACGGCTCCTAAAACGTCCGCCCGGAAAGGGAGACCATAATGGCTGCTAACAAGTCACAGCCGCTGAGTGCTAACAGGGGAGAGGGGGGGCGAGGTGGTGCTGACAAACGGAGCTGACGCGAGGACCTCAATACTTTGGAGTTCTTACTGCCGCTGGTTTTGGCAGAAAAGAGGGACAGGAGTGTACGTTAGTGTTGAGAGAGAGAGAGAGAGAGAGAGAGAGAGAGAGAGAGAGAGAGAGAGAGAGAGAGAGAGAGAGAGAGAGAGAGAGAGAGAGAGAGAATGGGCGAAGGGTTTTTGAAAGAGATGGAAACGGGTCAAGGCAGGCAGACATACAGACAACAGACTGAGACACACACACACACACACACACACACACACACACACACACACACACACACACACACACACACACACACACACACACACACACACACACACACACACACACACACACACACACACACACACACACACACACACACACACACACACACACACACACACACACACACACACACACACACATCATTCATTCTTCCTTTTCCAGTCTCAGCTACTCACGCAACCTTGACACACACACACACACACACACACACACACACACACACACACACACACACACACACACACACACACACACACACACACACACATATCGGACAGTCAGCTTCGTGTATGTGTGTGTGTGTGTGTGTGTGTGTGTGTGTTGTAGAGTAGGGGTCATGGGAAATGCTTGCTGTGAGTGGGTTAGACTAGACAGGAGGGCAGAGTAGGCAGCAGGTGGGCAGGTGGGTAGGTGGGTAGGTGGGTAGGTAAGTATAGGTAAGAAGATCCCTAAGTCCACCACCTGCCCTGCTGCTCACCTGCTCCTCTGCTCCCATAAGCTAATGATTTCGTTCACCTGGGATAATTTTGAGCTCCTGTGTTTGAGTTGTCTTGCTTTGTGCTTTAAGGCTCTCTCTCTCTCTCTCTCTCTCTCTCTCTCTCTCTCTCTCTCTCTCTCTCTCTCTCTCTCTCTCTCTCTCTCTCTCTTTCTCTTTCTCTCTCTCGTAATTCACGGTTTTATGAGAATGCATATCTTTATTTGTATATTTATTTATTTGTATATTTCGACCCTTTATTTAGAGAAAAGTAATAATGCGGGGGAATCAAAATTATTGCTTTATTTTGTTGATTAAATTGAGAGTTTTCAGTTTGGCAGCTGCTGTATTGCGTGCACAGAGGTGAATAAGTACGTAGAGAGAGAGAGAGAGAGAGAGAGAGAGAGAGAGAGAGAGAGAGAGAGAGAGAGAGAGATTCACACACCTATACCCAACCACTGTAACACACACACACACACACACACACACACACACACACACACACACACACACACACACACACACACACACACACACACACACACACACACACACACACACACACACACTTTCCCATACCCAACCTCTCCTCTAACTATTAACTTTCCATAACGGCAACAATGCAGCACAAATTTGCGTGCTTCCTGGAATACTGTGCGTGTACTTGACTGCTTCACCGGCACCCTACCACCACCACCACCACCACTACCACCACCATTACCTATTGTGTTCAGGATACCTTACGGGCGCTTACCTCCTTGGCTTGCATTCAGCAGAGTAGTAGCTTGGAGCCGCGAATCAGCGAGCGTTGTGCCTCGTTGGGGATAAACAGAAGTGGTCTTAGTAATTCCAGCCTTGAGACTAACCTAACGACCTTGAGGCTGTGGGCTGCGGGGATGAGAGAGAGAGAGAGAGAGAGAGAGAGAGAGAGAGAGAGAGAGAGAGAGAGAGAGAGAGAGAGAGAGAGAGAAAACAGAGGGCTAGATACATACGCAAAAAAGAATATGAAGACAAAACTTGCAAGACAGAAATGAAGACGGACACACACACACACACACACACACACACACACACACACACACACACACACACACACACACACAAAGGAGGAAGATTAACACAAAACTTGCACTACACTAAGACAGAAATGGACATACTCAGCCAACCAACCTGACAGAAGGAAAATATTAAAGAAACATCGTGCATACATACATACACACACATACATACATACTCATACATGCACATCAGCCAGGAGATTAAGTCAAGGGAAATTGTACAGTGTGTAATGCATAAATGGCGGAGTTAAGGATGAAAAATGACTGGGGCGAGTGATGAGCAAGCATCATTCACTTCACTCCAACCAAGCCTGGCGCTCTTCTGACTCTGAATGAGAAATAAAATGCAACGCAGCCACTTAAGCATAAAGAAGGAGATTTTGGCGTGGGACTTGCCGGCGTTTGAGAATCCCTGCAGGTGTTGGTGAGTGCATGACAGGTGCAGAATATACCATGAACAAATATTTAAAACGATAATAAGACGGTGACGTGTGGCAGTCTGTTTTTTCTATCAGGGATATAATTGGAGGGCAGATTAGTCAGTTAAGCAGGGAGAGAGGAGGAGGAGGAGGAGAAGGAGGACTCAGCACACACTCTCTCTCTCTCTCTCTCTCTCTCTCTCACACACACACACACACACACACACACACACATACAAACATAGATAGATAAAAGTATAATAAAGAGAGACAGGCAATTGTTTTAAAGGTAGAAAGAAAGAAAAATAGATAAATAGATACAGAGACTGACATATAGACATATAGATATATATATAGATAGATAGATAAGTACACAAAACAGATAGATAGACTGATAAACAAATATTTTCAGCAATTCACAGAAACCAAACAAATTCATATCATATCAACATTCATAATACATAACATACAAACTAGACAAGTAAACAAAACCAGAATTATAAACACACACACACACACACACACATACACACGCACACACACACACACACAAGGCAGTACTGGCAGGCAGGCATTTAGTTACAATGTACATTACTCGTACTTACTGTTTGTTTGTACACGCGTCATGGTGTTTAAGATTATCCTACTCGCGCTGTATATTTTGGTATCTCTGTTTTATCTTCGTGTGCAAAGCTACGAGGATAAACTTAGTCACGGGGTCTTGCATAGCGCAGGCAGTGATAAAATACTTGTATACAGTGGTGGGCGCAGTGGAATGTATTTGTTCTCTAGTATTTGCTTGTCCTTAGCTAAGAATAATGTATGTATTTAGTGTTTGCCCCTTGTCTCTTCCATTATCTCTCTCTCTCTCTCTCTCTCTCTCTCTCTCTCTCTCTCTCTCTCTCTCTCTCTCTCTCTCTCTCTCTCTCTCTTTCTTTCTCTTCTCCAATTTCTTTATATCTAGCCTTCTCTTTTCTCTTATTTCCTTCCATCCTCTCTCCCCTTTCCATCTCTCTCTCTCTCTCTCTCTCTCTCTCTCTCTCTCTCTCTCTCTCTCTCTCTCTCTCTCTCTCTCTCTCTCTCTCTCTCTCTCTCTCTCTCTCTCTCTCTCATCTGTAACCTTTTCGTTCTTCCTCCCATTCTTTACCAATATTTATTCCCCTTCTACTTGTTCGATTTTCTTTTCTCTTCTCTCTAGTTCCCCTTTCCTTCAATATCACATTCTTCTTGTATTTTGTATTCCTGTTCTTTATTACCCCCTTCCCTTCCTCTGTGCCTGCTGTTTCTACTCTTTCATTTCCCTTTTGTACTAAATTTTCATCCTTGTCCCCTTTAGACCCACCCTATCCTCTGCTGCCACCGCCATCTTTAGGATAAAATTATATTGAGCTCTCTAATAATAATCCACTGTTTTTCTGGAGTTTGCTAAGTGATGATAGTGAGGTTGGTGTGTTTAGTGAGCGGGGAGATTAGAAGATGAAGGAGGGGAGGAATGATGAGTATTTAACGAAGCAGGGGATGGTGGGGGAAGAAAGGTTTAGAAGTGGGGAGGTTGGGATAGTTAAAACATTCAGTATCATGACGCGTTTTCTTATTCATTCTGCTTACTGTTTGGTGATTTTATACAGCTTCAGAAACTTATGTGGGGATTAGAATAGTGAAGACTGACTCTCTGGCCTTAAATCTTCTGACCTCCATACACCCTTCCTAATGTAATTAAAATCGTCTAATCGTGCTCAAAATTCAAACTTATGTAGGGATTAGAATAGTGAAGACCCTTGCCTTAAATCTTCTGACCTCCATACACCCTTCCTAATGTAATTAAAATCGTCTAATCGTACACAAAATTCAAGGTGAAAAAGCGTTCCAATACTGAAGTGGTTAAGTACGTATGTGAGTTGTAGCTTTCTTTATCGCCTTTAGTTTATTTTCGTCCAGTTTCGCGTTTTATTTAGATTCTCTGGCTCTTTGTTACAGTTTCTCTATTACTTTTACCTTTTATGAGGATGATTTTGTTCTTTTTTTTTTTTTTTTTTTTTTTTTTTTTCTCTTTCTACACATTGTTCTTCCATTATAAATTTTCAGTAAATGTTTAATATTTTTTTATTGTTTTTAACTCTTTGATTGACACTTGGTAGGTACACCTCTACCTGATTACCCATCACTCCGAGACATCTTCATTTGCTCAACGTAAAGCCACATCCAATCTTAGAACAGGGAGAAAAAAATAGATAGGCATTCTTTTCATTGCTAACTAATTGCTTTTTTTGTGGTGCTTTTTCTTTCCAGTGGCAGTGAGAGTGTGTGTGCGTCTATGTATAGTGTGTATCTATCTATTTATCTATCTCTTTATTCATTTAATGTCTCTGGTCTTGTAAGTTAATTAAAAAGACACCAATCCTATTATCTCGAAGCTTGAACGCGATGTATTTACGAGCTTCCTATTAAATCATTAGCCTTAGAAATTAAAGGAAAAGAAATAATGAACTGCATTGACTCTAGCACTTGGGTTAAAACGATTATTTTTTCTCTATATACGTCAAGGGTAACAAATATGTCTTTTATTTACTTTTTAAGTTTTTTTCATATATATATTTCATGCAGTGAGTGTTTGGACAAATACTTGAGTCGAGATTTTGAGTATGAGATTATACTGTTTTTATGGAAGTTTGTTTGTGTGTCTGTTTGTCTCTCTGTCTATCTGTCTGTTTGCCATCCAGTCTTTTTTCCAATAGAGTGTCTGCTCGTCTCTCCATGCATTCATTTATTCATTTTTTTCGTGTTTTTTTTTTCCTTATTTCTTTCAATTTATCTTCGTATTACATTTTTACTATTCATTCTCTCTCTCTCTCTCTCTCTCTCTCTCTCTCTCTCTCTCTCTCTCTCGTATTCTGGCCCTGTATGTGTATATTATGCAGTTCGCGGGACTCTAAATCTTCCATGTCAGGCCACGCATTTCTGATAAAGTTTTCTTAATTAAAGTTTATAAGATGAGCTAAAGGTGAGAGATGATTGCAGAATTTCTTTGTCGCTTTGTGTGTGTGTGTGTGTGTGTGTGTGTGTGTGTGTGTGTGTGTGTGTGTGTGTGTGTGTGTGTGTGTGTATTTCTTTTCTTTTCATTTGCCTTTATTTTTTTGTTTATCCGCTTGTCCTATTTTCTTGTTTCTTCGACCCACCTCAGTCTCTCTCTCTCTCTCTCTCTCTCTCTCTCTCTCTCTCTCTCTCTCTCTCTCTCTCTCTCTCTCTCTCTCTCTCTCTCTCTCTCTCTCTCTCTCTCTCTCTCTCTCTCTTTTCCAACTATCTTGATTTCTTTGATTTGTAGTTTCCCTCTCGCTCATTTTCCAACTATCTTGATTTCTTTGATTTGTTTTTCCTTTTTTTTTTCTTTTCTTTTCCCTATTCTTACCTTCCCTGTCTCTCTCTCTCTCTCTCTCTCTCTCTCTCTCTCTCTCTCTCTCTCTCTCTCTCTCTCTCTCTCTCTCTCTCTCTCTCTCTCTCTCTCTCTCTCTCTCTCTCTCTCTCTCTAGCTGTTGCTCCAGTCCAC
>NC_059295.1:28373227-28388227 GCF_017591435.1 Portunus trituberculatus | reverse complement strand
TTATTATTATTATTATTGTTGTTGTTATCATATCATTATATTGTTATTATTATCATTGTTATTATTTTTATCATTATTATTATATTTCATCTTCTTATTGTTATTATCATTTTATTATTATTATTATTATTATTATTATTATTATTATTATTTTTTTTTTTTTATTATTATTATGATTATTGTTATCATTGCTATCATTTCTATTGTTATCATTATTATTATTATTACTATTATTTTTATCATTATTATTATTATTAATATTATTATTATTTTTTTATTATTATTATTATTATTATTATTATTTTCATTCCCAATTTCAATAACTTTGTTTTTCATATATATCTCATTTTTATTATGGCATCTATTTACTTTCGCCTTATTCTCTTTCCTTTTCCTTTTCTCATGTTCCCTTTCTTTTATTTCAGGTGAGTGTTGGTGTGACAAGGATAGAGAGACAAGGAATGGGTGAGTGTATATATGTTCATCTCTTTCATTGTTACCTGCACCATGTTACACCTGCCGTAGGGACATTAGTGGCGCTCTGGCAGCATCACAACACCTCTAAGAATACTAATGTGGAGCGGACCTATTCATACTAAGGACACTCTCAAAGGAGGAAGTGACGTAAAAGTTAATGTAATAATGCTGTTTATACCACATCAGATTTCTTCTCTTTATTCTATTTATTACTCTCTCTCTCTCTCTCTCTCTCTCTCTCTCTCTCTCTCTCTCTCTCTCTCTCTCTCTCTCTCTCTCTCTCTCTGTCAGGCTGTAATATCGCTTGGTTCATGTCCTTAGAGGTGAAATATGTTGCGCTTTATACTGTTCTCCGAGATGAAATTACGTATATCTCCTTTAATTTCATTACTCTGTTCATGCGAAATAATCTTCTTAGCTTTAGTTATTATTGTCTCTCTCTCTCTCTCTCTCTCTCTCTCTCTCTCTCTCTCTCTCTCTCTCTCTGTTCATTTATTTCTGTTATTCCCGGTAATCTCTGTTTTGTGTGCTAAATCCGTAAATCTCACCTGTCTTTGTGTCTTTATAACTTTGATCTCCGTTTGTTTTTTTGTTTTTTTTTCTCTCTCTCTTTATCTCTTTCCCTTTCATAGGAATCCAACTGGTTCTCATATTTCTTGACAATGCGTGATAATTATGTACGCCTGAACTATACTCTTTCCCTCGCGAAATGCTTCCACATTCCACGGAAAAGTGAATGTCTACACTCCTCCTTTCTCTAACTGTAATTATGTGATCATGAGTCTTTATCATGCATGAGCGAAAGCTGGGTTACGTGGCCAGGAAGCTGACAAGCAATGACTGTGCGATTAATGCAGTTCATTACCGCGCCTTGACAGTCTGACACACCGCACGACACCACAAAGACGCCACCAAGGACTGGAATGTATTGATGGGTTAGATTCTTTGCGCCACAACAACGAGGTTAAGTGAAGCAGGCGGTGAGAACACGTGTACATACTTCAAGACACTTATTCTCTGATTGTACGTTGTTTACTCTTTTACATAGGGACTACCAACTCAGTGTTCTTTTTTTTTTTTCTTCTTTATTTTTCTATTTCAGTGTTCTTCTAACATAAGAAAATAAATATACTTACTTCACATACGACTCGTAATGAAATTTTATGACCTGCGTTGTGAAAATACCAATAATCCAGCGACTTGTGGTATTAATGTATTAAGAAATTCAATCTCAGGAACAAATTATCAGAAAGGAAGTGAGCTAATAACTAAAACCATCAATTACGCCGAGGCTTTTCTGGGGCTTTTTGTCTCTGACGTCCAGAGATTGCGTGTATATATATTTTTTTTTCTTGCAGTCCTCTAAGTTAAAGCCCGGTGTTTCTCATTTCTGGTGCGGCTTGGTGGTATACGGTTTTGCCTTGCCTGCTTCCACGAATGACTGTTTGCGGGAAGTTGTTTCTTTTACGGTCAGAGATCCTTGCAAGTGTGTCTTTTCATGTATAAGTAAGACATATCAATAATAACAACAAGAACTAAAAACTAAAAAAAGACACTCACAAAGTCGTGCCTTAAGAACGCACAGAAATACGAATGGAAAGTCAGTTTAGTTTCAGAGAATGTTTTAATCTTCCTTTGTTAGCATGGGTGGATAAGAAGAGAGACTAATGGATTTAGGAAGAGACGAGAGTTAAGTAAACAGATAAGAAATCTTGTAAGGGTGGGCTGGTATAGACACACACACACACACCAGAAGGAGAAAGCAGTAGAGAAGGTTTATGGGATACGTTTGAGACATGCTAATGACGACGATGATGATACAATGATGAATTATACCATGAACCTAAGCAATACTTGTGCTTGAACTTTCCCCTTGCTTTATTATCATCATCAAAGTTTCCTAAGAATCTCCTCCTTCGTCCTCGTCACCCGGTACAAGACTGATGCTGAGATGGAGAGATATTAATGAACGTCAGCAAGTCTTAAAGGGAAGATGGACGACAGGTTAATGATGGTTCAAACCTTAACTTCCGCCCAGGATCTTGAAGTTTCCTTACGATCTTGGGCAAAGGACCATTGAGAGTAGTAGTAGTAGTAGTAGTAGTAGTAGTAGTAGTAGTAGTAGTAGTAGTAGTAGCTTCAACTGGTAATGGTATGACTGCTAAAATGATAAAGTGACATCAGGAGAGGACCATTAGATAAGAAGGCACGCATCAATTAGGGAAGGTATTAGAAAGGAAAGGGGAGAAGGTGACAGGGAGGTGAAGAGATGGAAGGATCGGAGATAAGCAAGAGAGAGAGAGAGAGAGAGAGAGAGAGAGAGAGAGAGAGAGAGAGAGAGAGAGAGAGAGAGAGAGAGAGAGAGAGAGAGAGAGAGAGAGACACTGATATAAACAGGAATCATGACAGACACGGAGGGAGAAAGACAAGACAAGAAGGCAGGCAGGAGACAAGAGGAGAGATAATGAGAGAAAGAGACACTAAGCTAGACGGGAGGGAAGGAGGGAAGGGAAGACGGGAAGGGAGGGAGAGTGAAGGGTTCGTCAGGCTGGTGGGTGGGTGGGTGGGTGGTGGGTGAGTAGAGCGTCTTATCGTCCTAGGAAGAATCCGAGTCCTGGCCGGCAGATGGTAATGGGTCAGATCGAACCAGTGATAATACTAGTTAGTTTGTGCAGCACGGCTCTTGGTGACGTTAAAGGGAAGTGCGTTTCTTAGTGCTCCTCCCCAGCAGTGTAGCAATTTGTTGGTATCACTGGTTTTTTATATGAAAATTGTTTGACGGTATTTTTTTCTTTTCCTTTTTTTTATGTTTGCGTGTTTTACTGTACACAAGACAGACCAAAATACAAAATCAGAAGGAAAGGAAAGAATACAAATTTCTTTCATTCTTTTTTTCGCAGAGTAACATTAAACTTCGGTCACTGATTTCAAGAGATATCTCAGTTAAATTCAAGAAAATGCATACTAATTGTTTCCCATATAAGAAAAAGAGTAGGAAAGGTTTGGAAGAATGACAATAGCAGCTTAACACTGACTCAAGAGTTAAGGATCAATTAGTCTCGATACTAGAACTTCTTCGGTGTCAGCTATTCTGGTCGTGTGTTTCTGTGTACTCATGTTTGCATACTTGACTGGAGGAGGCTTTGGCGTTCGAGTCTTCAACGTTGATTCAAGAGCTAAGTATCAGGTTCTTTCGATACAATAATTGCTTGGAGGTAAATCATTCTGCCTGTGTGTGTTTTTTTTCTCTCTTGTATTTGCTGACTTGAGTGGAGGACTAGAGGAGGTATGCACTGGTTCACCGGCGTCTTCATCACAGACACAAAGGCAGTGCTCCAACTTTTAGATACAAGATTTGCTTTTGTTCTTGCATACTTCCATTTTTTTTTTTTTTTTAGCTGAATTGAACTATCTTCCGGCTTGGTTCATTATGCATATGTATATTTTTTACTTAAAGAAGATAAAGAGATAATCAAATAAGGGATGATCCAAGACGCCATTAGATATACTTACATACACGTAGCAATGCCGATATCATTTAATCCCTTACAGCTTCTCTATCTTTTCCTTTTCTTTCTCTCTCTTTTATTTTCCTTTACAATCACCCACTGGAGGAAACTGTTTACATGCATTATTAAACTTTTCAAAGCCAACAAGCCATGGACTTTATGAAATGCATTCCAATTTCACGGCCACGGTAATAAGGAGGGAAATGCATGTGAGTTATAATATCCTTTTCAATTATCCACAAAATACACGCAATCCTTCATGCATTTGTTCATGGCATAAGTATAAATGCATTTCCTGTTACGTTAAGATGGAAAGCGAGCAATAGATTTTGTATCGCATCCCTCTTTCCACTTCCAAACGTGCGCACACACACACACACACACACACACACACACACACACACACACACACACACACACACACACACACACACACACACACACCTGTTTTCATAATTCGTAGAGATATATGATTTTTTTTTTATCATTAGCTGCGTCATTTTATTAATATTTCATAAGATGTTCAGTAGGACAGCTGTGCGATACAAAACCCAGGTGTCGGTTCTCCCACAGGTATGAATCGTCACGCAGGTGTCCACGTCGCCTCGGAGCGTCAGGTGTGGGAGTATTGATTGTGCCGCTTGATGTATGAATGCAAATTGAGCTACAAAGGTCGTCATGCATATTGAATTTTTATGTATGTTTCGTATTACAATAAAACTCATTTAAACAATGGAATCCTTTTAAATATTATAACTGTTTGCTTTGATATAGAAATGAAATACAGAACAAAATAAAAGTTCAATATGTGAAATGTTGTCAGAAAGTGTTATTGTCCTACGCAAAGCAAATGTGACAAAGCTTTCCTAAATTCTATGCAACAAATTAATGCAACAAGATTCCTTTGCTGCCTTAACCCTTTTTCTGTTACAGGTTCGTCCTTTGTTTTCATTCGGAGCGTTGTAAATTAAATGCATTTTTATACAAAAAAAAGTTAATTGGACTTTAGTGTTGTCTTTCCTCTATGCTTCAAATCATTGATGAGAGTGACATGCAGAACTAAGGGTCTAAAATTGCTTTGCATGGAAATTCAGGGAAAAAAATACCTATCTATAAGATGAAAACTATTTAAAAGATCGCCATATAGAAGTTAATCTAAAAGATATATCTGAATATGAGAGAAATTCCCTTGCAATGAAACAGTCGACACATCATTCAGAAAATATATTACTTTACAACTTCTTTCTCAATACTTAGTTTCTTGTAAGTTAGGCAGAAGGTCTTAAAATCATTGGTTCATCACAGTGAATTATGTTTGCAGGAAGTATGTTTACATTTGCGTTAAAGTTAGATGTCGGCTGTCCATCATGGCAAGGCAGCTAGCTGGCAGAGATGAAGGAATACGAAAACATAAGAAAATAAGGAAAGCTGCGAGAAGCCGTCAGTCTGACACGTGACAGTCTTCATAGAAAACATGCCTGCGTGTTTCTACTTATCATTCTCATTTATGAATTCATCTAGTCCTATTTTAGATTTCTCTATTGATTTTTCGCTAATAACATGATTCGTGAATCTGTTCCACTCACCTACCACTCTATTTGAAAACCGGTTCTTTGCCCTATTAGCATTACAGAAGCTAAAGATAATGACGTTGACATGATTTGATGTTAGAGACACAGGACAGCTTCGGAAGGACAGTGATGGGTGTGCTAGGACAGGAGAATGCTCTGCGTCACCCTGTCACTGCGTCACATCAGTTGGGTAGATGCCATTCTGACGCAAGAAAGGTCATCGACTGCTCGCATGACACAACGCTAACACAAGCATAACCCAATCGTCGGACGCTACATATTGTTTTCATAGATATTTCAAGCATCATCGGTGTGACTTGGCTGAAAATATCTGTTGCTTTCGTGTTCCCGTTCCTGCACAGTGGCCTCCTCACAGTGTCCTTGGCATTAAGTATCACGGCTCATGGGGAGGAGAAGGAGGAGGAGAAGAAGGAGGGCCAGCGTGCGGGTTGCTACTCCTTTTTTTTGTATCATCTCTCGGTTCACGGCGTCACTGGGGTGTGCTTGACAAGTGAGGGCGTCCGTCTGTCCATAAGAACTTGACAGAAGCTATGTTGGTATTTACTTAAGGTGTTGAGTAACAGTCATGAGTGTGGGCCGTCAGGGTCGGTGGGTGTGGAGTGGAACAGCATGCTTGGGGGAGGTGTGAATGTGGGACCGCTTGCTGGAGCTGAAATGTGAGTGAGTGAGGAAGTGAGTCAGTCGGTCAGTGTATATGCCTGGTGGTTAATGGGCCGTGGTGCAGTATGTTTGTGTGTTGAGTTATAGATGTAGGGCTGCTTGCAGGAACTGAAATGTGAGTGAGTGAGGGAGTGAGTCACTGAGACGGAATGCCCGGCGTTAAATGGGCTGTAAATGGGAACTATGATAGTGAGAAATAAATGTTAGTCCGTTTCCAAGACCTTAGTATGAGTGAATGAATTTCCGACGAAATGTTTGGTGGTAAATGGTCTGTAAATGGGAACAGTATGACAGGAGGAGGCAAATATTAGACCTTTCCGTTTGGCAGAGCTGGATATAAGTGAACTAACTATTGCATTTAAGAAGGGATGTCTGATTTTAGTGAACTGTGAATATAGCATGATAAAGCAAGGTAAATATTAACTCGCTTATAAAAGGCGAATACGAAAGAATGAGAGGGTGGATCTAAAAAGGAATTGACCTCTTGGTAAATGGGCTGTTTAAGGGAGAAGTATATATCATCCCGTTTGCAGGAGCTAATTACCAGGGAATCAACTAGTGAACTCAAGACGGAATTCCTGGTGGTAAGTGTCCAGTAAAGATGAACAATATGGCAGGAAGAAGTAGATATCAGCTGGTTTGGCAGGGCTGTATAGAAATTTAAGACGAAAGGACTGATTTCATATTACCTGTAAATGAATCTTGAAACAGTATAACAGGAAGAAGTAAATATGAACCACGCTACAAATTTAGGGCGGAGATTAAATGAAAGAACAACACAATTTATTTCAGACAGAATGGCTGGAGGTACATGGTTTGAAAGTCTAGACGGATTGTGTTGCCTCGTTGTGTGTAGGTCTTGGTAGAATTCGCATGAGGCACGAGAGGACCGACCATTCCCGAGGTAAGGCGAGGGGCGGTGACACGTCCTCATTTGCAAGCGTCACTCCAGGCCGCTGATGAAGGAGACGCTGCCATCCCTGTAACAGACGACGCGTTGTGTCTGAAGAGCTGTAGTGGTGGAGGTGATAAGTGGTGTGGAGGTGTGAGTCGCTGGCTGTTTGTGGTGTCTGTGCCCGTGTGTGTGTGTGTGTGTGTGTGTGTGTGTGTGTGTGTCCGTATGTCTAGCATCAGATGAAACCACAAGCGTCGCCTCCAGACACATACACAATTGCAGACACACAAGCTGGAGAATTAGAGGCAGATTATAAAGTATTATCACGCAGTTAACCTAAAGTACTAAAAAGGCGACCGTAAATGTGAAACACTGACAGTCGTGTGTTGCAGTGTGGGAGGGCGGGAAGTGAGTGTTGACGGGGAAGTGGAAGAAAGAATACACTGGAACTCTTTGCGAAACACGTTTGTCATCAGTAAGAACTTTAGAATAAAAGTTGTGTTTTGTTCTTCTTAAACGCTGATTTCAGAGAGAGAGAGAGAGAGAGAGAGAGAGAGAGAGAGAGAGAGAGAGAGAGAGAGAGAGAGATGGAGGTGGGTGGGGAGACAATGGGAGAGAGAGAGAGAGAGAGAGAGAGAGAGAGAGAGAGAGAGAGGTCTGAGACACGATTGTTCATTACCTCTAATGGACATTGGCCGATTATTATTGTGCAAGACACCAACAATAATGAAACAAATAAGGCAGCAAAAGCAACGTTGATGACTGAAAGGATGCTAACAATGGTGACTATGTAATAATATTTAAACAAACGAGGTGTGTGTGTGTGTGTGTGTGTGTGTGTGTGTGTGTGTGTGGGTGTGGGTGTGTGTGTGGCCTTAATCACTTTGTACAAACTTACATCTAAGTATCAGCACATAAGAACAACCTAAAGATAATGCAAGCTTTCTAAGAAAAATAGAAAGAGCACTTCTATAACCGTCGACCTTTTATCTCGTTTTAGTCTTCTTCATGACCTCGTTAAGTCAGGCTTTGCGAGGTCAGTGACCATCAACCACTGGTGAAGTAGAGACGCCTGCGGGTCGTACGGCTCCTTGTGTTCTGAACCTTGAATCCCCAAAGCCTACAACCTAAAACCTAAATCCCAAAACTTGTCCTACCTTCCAACTTAGTGACTCATGATGTCGTAGGTCCCGTGTGGCGGAGGTGAGAGTTTTATTTGCCTACAGAATTAGTGTCAACTTAGACCGGACTGGAGCTCCGAGTGCTAAGGCCTCCCGTCTATGGCATTCAGTATGAGGATAATCCGGCGACAGATTCACACCCGGCTAAAATAGTAAGCAATGCACTCCGCCACCTCAGCTCTGCCAGCCTGTCCAGAAGGAACTACACTCGAACCACATTCTGAAACAATATTACGCCGTACCTTCAATTTGAAAAGAAAAAAAATAGTTGAAGCTATTGGCAGGTTTATTTTAAGAGTATTTTTACGTTTCTATTGACATCTTTTGCGAGATTTCTACATAATTAATAGGAGGAACACAAGTAAATTCCAGCCAACCATCTTTCTTGTCCTTGAAATTAGTCGTGGGGAGAGCAAAAGGTTTTAGAATACAGTCCTCAATTATATGTTGCACTTACATCCGCTATGTTTTACTTTCCATTCTCATCATTCATAACCTTTTTATTGCTAGACAAAGTTTTTCCTACGAATACTAAGCTCTCATTTCCCTTCTTTTCTCTTCAGTGTGCACATGCAAACCAATTTTACAGTGGCAGGGAGGTTAACCATGGACGACTATAGCAGCAGAAGGGTTAAATCCATTGACCCACTGACAGTTTCCTTACAGCGTCTGACACTTGACCGGTTCGGAAAAAGGTCACAGGATTTAACATTGAGAGAAAGGCACAGAGCGCAGTGGAAGGAAGACTGGTGTATTACTTGACCAGTGACCGTGACTGTACCTGCTCAAAACTAGGTACAATAAAAATAAAAAAAGAATGAAAAGAAATAAATAAGAACACAGAAAACTAACTCCACAATTGGTGTAGTACTAAACTTTTAGGAAGTGAAAGGTGAGGAAATAAGTTTCTGTGAATTAGCCTGATCTATTCTTACATATTGAAGAGGAAGTGCGTGAGAATGTTTGATGCATCCTTGTGTGTGGTCACGTGCAGAGAAACAAGAGATGCGGAGAAAACTTTCCAGCCTTTGTCTCTCAAGTGCAGGTCAAGGTGGTCAGGAGCATGTTGTTGCCGGGAAGAGGAAGAGGGAGAGCACATCACGCCACGAGAGATTCACTGCTTTAAGGACCACTTTTTTGTGCTGGAAACACAGTGAGGAAACAAAATTCTCAGTTAGCAAAGAAGTTGGGGCCAGAAATAACGGTTCCAAGCTATAAAATTGTATTAAGAGAAGAGATTGGGAGCAATTAATTTTCAAATGGAGTGATAGATGATTTTAATACTCAGTTATCGGTTATTAGTGGAGAATTAATAAGGGGTTTTAAAGAAAGAGAGTAGACAAATTTACTGATGGAGAATGACGGGAAAAAATAAGCAGGTATATTTCATACTGGAAGTCTTAATGACTACTGGCAGCTTCTCTTATCTTTGCATGCTCTTATGTTCTTAAAATCTTAATAATCAATCTCAGAAGTAACGCAAAGTCACCACCTGCAACAGAAAACAAGATTCAGTGACTAAGTTGATTAATGCAACCAGTTCCTGCCTTAGTGATGCCGACTTAGTTAAAGTAACGAGCAGATAACCCAGTCCTTGACAACACGAGCTGGTGCGGAGCTTAAGACTACTTACCTGTTGCAATAAACACCTTGAAGTAACTTGATCCGTATTCTCAAACATTTCGGTGCATGTCTTCTGTATACCGCAGTTAACAGAGACTAATAGAAGTTGTTGTGAATCTTTTCATAATTATAGCGAGAGATTAACAAAACCTCTGCATCACTTGCGTGGAAAAATAATCTTGAGAGCCTGACTGATCATCTATTTGGCTTTGGAAAGTATCTGTGGAGAAGAGAAAACTCATATAAAACTCGACTAATCATCTCTATAGCCTTCGACAGTAGTTCTTCCAGATACAAAAATGTTCTGCAGTGCGATTTTTTTTTCTCTTTTTTTCATCCTCTGCGGGTTATCTTAGCTGCACCTCCACCCACATCTCTGTATTTCATTGCCAGACTGACCCATGCGTTCCTTCCTTCCTACCATAATTTTTTTTTTTTTTTTTGTCATAGTGCCCGCTCTGATTCACTTTACCCTTTTCCTCCTCTCCTCCGCCCCTTTCTTCCTTTTTATTTTCCATTCCCTCTTTTTTTACTATTTATTCCACTATTGCTACTGTATATTCCATTCCATCTTTCGCTGTGCTTTCTTCTCCCATCCATTTTTTTTTTTGCCTTTTTATTTTTGTTCTCTTTTCATTTCTTCCTTTTCATTCCCTTTATCTTTTTATTCCCTTTTCTTCTTTTCTTCTCTCTTTCCTCTTTTACTTCACTCCTTCCTCTTCTTCATCTCATTCCGTTTCTACTGCTGTTATTTTTTTTTCTTCTACATATTCCATTCCTGATTCAATCTCTCTCTCTCTCTCTCTCTCTCTCTCTCTCTCTCTCTCTCTCTCTCTCTCTCTCTCTCTCTCTCTCTCTCTCTCTCTCTCTCCCTTAATAAGAGATGCATATATGTATGTTCATTTATATTGCAACAGACATCATATTATTACCATCATTATTAACATCAACCTTATCTCTTCTACTTCTCCTATATCTCTTCTTCTGACCTCCACTTTCCCTTCCTTAATCTTCCTCTGCCTCCTCCTTGTCCTCCTGTACCTAAAATATCGTATCTCCACCACCACCACGACTTCAGAACAGAGATCCGAGAGCCGCCAGTGTATCGACTCGTAAAATTCGTAACTCCCTCCGTAACTGCGACACGTAACGCTCGTCATAAGTATGCGGGAAGGACAGCGGGGTCAGGGTGCTCGACGCCAGATGAACCCAACTTTATAGCCGAGGTGCGATCGTGTCTTATGCCGCTGTCCTGCTCCTCCTCTACCTCCTCCGCCTCTTCCTCCGCCGCCTCCTTCTGCTGCTCTTTCGCATAAATTGACATGAGTGAAGTTTGTAGTTAGGGTTCTTATGGTGAGTTACGCTTGAACGAAATTCTCTTGTTGTGGTTGTTATTGTTGCTGTTTTTATTATTATTTTTATTATTATTATTATTATTATTATTATTATTATTATTATTATTATTATTATTATTATTGTTGTTGTTGTTGATGTTGTTGTTATCGTTATCATTATTGTTATCCTTATTTTTCAGTGTTCTTGTCATCTTTTGTCTTTCCTTGTCTTTAGTTTGTTTTCTTTAGTGTTTTTTTTTTGTCCTTTTTTTCTCTTCTTCCTCCTTCTCATCTTTCTTTTAATCCTCTTCCTTCTCTTGCTCTTTCTCTTCCTCTTTCCCTTCTCGTCTTTCCTCACTTTTTTCCTCTTCCTCCTCCTCCTCCTTTTCTACCTCTTTCTCCTCCTCTTCCTACTTTTCCTCTTCCTTCGTCTTCTTTTCTGCTTCCCCATCCTCCTCTCTCTCCTCCTCCTCCTCATCTTTTTTTCTTTTCTTGTCTTTTTTTTGTTTTGTTTTTTTAGTCTTTTTTTTTTTGTCTTTTTTCTCTTTTTTTCATCTATTTACTGATTTGTCTCGTGAGTCTTACTTAATCTTTGTTTGTCAGTTCGTTTTCTTTCAGTCACTTGTAAAGCAAATACGAGCAAGGAGTTTTTTTTTTCGAGTTCTTTTTACAAATTATGATTTTAAGATCGTCACATTTACTTTTTTTCCTTATTAGATGCCATTCATGTAATTTTCCTCCTATAACACACACACACACACACACACACACACACACACACACACACACACACACACACACACACACACATAGAAGGTTGCTCGGCCAGTCTTTCAGTCAGTCAGTCAGTCAGTTAGTTACAAGATCGTGGTGATAATCAGGCTTGGTGATGGTTAATGAGGTACAGAGACGCTAATCACCATCGTAAGGTTTAGTATGCTTCCACTCTGACATTCCCAGGTTAGGCGAAGTTAGACTAAGTTAGATTAGGTTAAGATAAGTTAGGTTTGATTAGAGTTTGCCTCACTGCTTAAGCTCTTATATTTACCACATATTCTCTCTCTCTCTCTCTCTCTGGCATCCTTGATAATTTCATAAGCCCTTTTTTCCTTTCCAAAAATGCTTTTCTACACCAGTAGCAACGCCGGGGAGTGTCAGGGAGAATGTGGAGACGAGGCTGGCGGGGCGGGCGAGGCGGGCCGGAGTGGGTTGGAAGTCAGTCAGTCAGCGAGCAGCATTGGGCGGCCGGCGGCTGTGGATGGACGGGTGGTGGGTGGTGGGCGGCTGGGTGGGGCAAGGAAGACCGACAAGGAGATCAAGTCGTGTGTCTCGTAACTGGTTTTTGATTCCCCGACGCCATTAGCGGGACAGATAACGTGTTCTGGCGAGTCCTCCTCCTCCTCCTCCTCCTCCTCCTCCTCCTCCACCCCTCATCCTCCTTCCTCCTCCTCCTCTAGCTTAACTTCACGCCCCCAAGCCTCCCGTCGCCTTTCTGACCTTGTAACCTTAGCAGAGGCAGTGCGTCAATACTGAGTCGCTTGAACATCAGTCCTTGTTTGTAGTTCCTCCCTCTCCTCCTCCTCCTTTTCTTTTCCTCTTCCTCCTCCTTCTCCTCCTTCTTCTTCTAATTCTCCTTCTTCTCCTGCTCCCCCGCCTCCTTCCCTTCTTGTCATTTCTCCTTTTTTTTCCTCTTCCTCCTCCTCCTCGTCCTACTTTTCCTCTTACTTCTTCTCCTTTTCTGCTTCCTCTTCCTCCTTTTCTGCTTCCTCCTCCTCCTCCTCCTCCTCCTCCTCCTTCTCCTTCTCTCTCTCTCTGGTGCTTGAAATGCGTGACGATAACTACCAAGGGAAAAGGAACAATAAAGTCTCCTCCTCCTCCTCCTCCTCCTCCTCCTCCTCTTCTACTTTTAGTGCTAGAAATACGGAACGATAACTGCCAAGGGAAAAGGAATAACAAAGGACTCCTGTATTTGATGTCTGGAAGAGAGAAAAAATAAGTGTCTCTATGAGGTTGATTAAAGTGTTGCTGAAAAAGTAATTATAAAAACAAAAATGATGATGCATAGTAAGATAAAGAGGCGTTCTTGTTTGCTAATAAAGGGTCTGGCTTGATGTTGTTGTATCTCTGCAACGATGACCCAATAGTACATTAGATAGTTGAATGATTGAGGGAACAGATTTTCAAATGGCGGCTTTATTATTATTATTATTTTTTGTTTCGTTCATGGCTGGCCTGTGATTTGAAGTATATCAGTTTTGAATGGAATATTTCCTTTTGAACATGTGATATTCAGTACTAAAAGGAGAGAAGAGAAGAGAGAGAGAGAGAGAGAGAGAGAGAGAGAGAGAGAGAGAGAGAGAGAGAGAGAGAGAGAGTGTAATTCACCTCCTCCTCGGTCGTCTGCTGGTCACCCGGCCAGTCTTCCCCATTACGGAGCGAGCTCAGAGCTCGTAGACCGATCTTCGGGTAGGACTGAGACCACATCAACACACAACACACACCGGAAAAAGCGAGGCCACAACCCGTCGAGTTACATCCCGTACCTATTTACTGCTAGGTGAACAGGGGCTACACATTAATAGGCTTGCCCATTTGCCTCGCCGCTTACTGGGACTCGAACCCGGCCCTCTCGATTGTGAGTCGAGCGTGCTAACCACTACACTACGCGTTGTGTGTGTGTGTGTGTGTGTGTGTGTGTGTGTGTGTTTCACTGTTTGATCTGGTGCAGTCTCTGACGAGACAGCCAGACGTTACCCTACGGAGCGAGCTCAGAGCTCATTATTTCCGATCTTTGGATAGGCCTGAGACCAGGCACACACCACACACCGGGACAACAAGGTCACAACTCCTCGATTTACATCCCGTACCTACTCACTGCTAGGTGAACAGGGGCTACACGTGAAAGGAGACACACCCAAATATCTCCACCCGGCCGGGGAATCGAACCCCGGTCCTCTGGCTTGTAAAGTCAGCGTTCTAACCACTGAGCTACCGGGCGTTTGTGTGTGTGTGTGTGTGTGTGTGTGTATGTGTTATAAGTGGAAAATAAAGAGAAAGGCAAGAAAAAATGCAAAAATAAATTCAATACATAAAGAAATAAAGGTCTCCATTTAGCATTAGGAAATACAATGATATATAAAGGAAATAATAAAGTTATTTCTGCAATATATCTTCCCTCATTGTTTCAAATTTCACTGTACTCTCTTTCCGCTAAGTCCAATTCTTCCCTCGTATCTGCTTGGCATGTTTCCCGCCCGATGTCTCTCAAACTTAATTTTCTCCTCCTTCTCTAGTACCTTCCTGCCTCCTTTTATTTTCTTCCTTCTCCCTTCTCCTCCTCCTCCTCCGTATCACAATTTAGTCCTTCCTACCTTTCTTTCTTTCTCTTAATTTCCTTCATGTGCTTCCTCTGCTCTCCTGTCCTCGCTATTCCTTCTTTTCTTAGCAGTTTTCCCAGTTCTTCTATTTCTTCCGTGCTTCCTTTCGCTTCTCATCTATTTTCTCTTCGTCCCAGGTTTAAATTTTCCTTCATCTACCCTTCCTTCTCTCATTATCCACTCTCTATACTTCACCTATCCCTCTCCTTCTTCTCTCACTTCATCTCCTCTTCCTCTCCTCTTGTTCCATCCTTTCTACATCGCTTCCTCACTTCTTTCTCTTCCACTCTCTACACATCATTCTTCCCTTTCCTCTCACTGTCACCTCTTCTCTTTCTCTCCTTCTGCCCTT
>NC_059295.1:28355727-28368227 GCF_017591435.1 Portunus trituberculatus | reverse complement strand
TTTGGGAGAAATTCATTATCGTCACTGAGTTAGTGCTCTCTGTGCGAGGCAATCATAATGCACAAATGAAAACCTATTGGAGAGAGAAAGATAAAGTTGAATTATGATATTGGGCAAAAATGATCAGTTACTGCCCTCAAATTTGTCTGCGCGCGGCAATCATGAGGCACAAAAGAAGAATTGTGGGGTAGAATGGAAAAGGATAAAAGTGTAAAGTGATAGTCTGTCTTACGGCCTGGAGGGACAGAGTCCGTCAGGTGTGTGTGTGTGTGTGTGTGTGTGTGTGTGTCCACTTGCTATTCTGATGTTCTGTCTCCTTCCTTGGCCCAGATGATAGTGCATCTGTGTGCGTGTGTGTGTGTGTGTGTGTGTGTGTGTGTGTGTGTGTGTGTGTGTGTGTGTGTGTGTGTGTGTGTGTGTTCATGTGTGTGTGAGTTTCACTGCCTCACACCCGCCACGCTGCACACAGCACGGGCGGGTGACGTAGCATCTTGCCTGCATTGTCCCCAAATAACCTGACAGAAGGGGCAAACTAACATGATTCAGCTTAACAGAAATAACTCTACAACCACTAAAAGGTTTCACTCACTTCATCAGTCCTCTTGCCATGAGTATTATCTTTCTAAAATCATAATACAGACTTCACTAAACTTCACTCACTTTATTTTCGGTGGTGGCTTGTTGCTGATTGGTAATGACTGTTGGTGAAGTGTACATTAATCCATAAAGGTCATAGAGTTATATTGTTTTTCCCTATTTGTTTAACATAGCACTGAGAGTCATGCATTGTGTTACCATCACGGAAAATACGTAAATGTAAAGGACAAGTTATTCTAAGTTGCTTGAGCTCAATTATCCACCACCCTTTCCTTTCTACATGTAATTTCTGGGATATCAATTATCATTTTTTTCTTATAACCGTACCTCATTCTGATCTAGTTTAGTCTACGGATTAAAAATATTAGCAGTGGTAATGAACACTTGAAATCTTTCCAAGTCGTGCATTTTTAACATTCAAGCTTGAGAAGTCATAATTGGCAGAGAATTATTGCTTGAGTATTGACAGAAGAGTGCGGCGGAGTTATCTTGAAGTAAGGCTGCTCTTCATTAACACTTTACTCTTTCATAAAAAGCCACAAAGAAAATGTGTTCTGTTGTTACGGTATTTTTCACTCACTGATGGTGCAGAATCCCCGTCAAATTATCCAAAGAAGTACGAAAACCAGTCTTCAAAATCTTTAAAAAAAATCATGAAGAATATAGTCGTGAATGTTGTGACAGATGATTTTCTCGTTAGTGATGCCTGTCTAAACAGTATTTCAAACTTGAATCAGAGCATTGTATTAAGCTGGGGAAGAAAATTTAGCGGTCAGAGGATTAGCACTCGAGCTCTGAGAGGCATGCGGTGGTGGTGTCTCGAAGTAAGTGTCGTGACAGATGCCTCCTCACTCTCCACTACTCGCTGCCTGTCGTGATTTCAGCGACATGGCGAAGGACTCAGAAAATTACGGTGCACTTGGAGGTAATCTCACAGACCTTTGTGGACCCATTTCACCAGCACGACATGTTGGCTCGCCCCTGTGTGTGTGTGTGTGTGTGTGTGTGTGTGTGTGTGTTCGTGCGCCATCTGGCTGTCAAATGCAGGTCGCCGCCAAGTTGTAGATTTTCTTTGTATATTTGTGTTTTCTTGAACTTCAAAATAGCAAGAAAGTTCCATTATATCAGTGTGGATTAATCGGCGCGCAAATGGTCTGGTGAAATTGATGGGAAACATTCCTGCCACCATTATTCTGCTGCTGCTGCTGCTGCTGCTTGGGAGGGGGGATAGCGAAGGAGAGAGAGGGAGAGAGCACAAAGAAACACAAAGAAAAAATAACCAAGAGCATGCCTCTTGATTCTGACGAGATAGTTAAAGGCGGATGATGGTAAGGCGAAGGAGAATAACAGAGAGCTGGAAGCAGATAAATGAGAGCAGCAGCAGTAAATTTGTTGCCCATTATAAGGTTGTTTGTGATAAACTAGCCTATACTTACACTCTATACCTAAAGTACGAGATAAAGGATAGTAAAATGAGGCTAAATGTAAATTCGAAAGGAAGTGGTAATACAAGGAGAACAAGAAGAAGGTAGAATTAGCAAGAGATCTAATGTCCTTTTTGAGGCTGTTTGAGATAAGTCACACAAAATAATCCATGGTAAAAAAAAGAGATAATAAAAAAATGAACGATAGAAACACGAAGGTGAATAACAACAGAATAGAAAAAAATTATAACAAATATGTTGATCTTTCCGAAGTTTTTTTTTTTTTGTGATAAGCTAAAGATGTAGAAAGATAAAAGGAGGACGACAGAAACATGAAGATGAAAAGCAATGAAGGAAGGAGAAAGAAAGAATAAAAAGCAAAACCAAATACTGTATGGAAGCTGATTGTGACAAGCTTCACTGTCAAGTCTAAAGCAAAATGTAAAATAGTAGAGTGGAATGGGCAAAGATTGATTATAGCTAAGCGAGAGAGAGAGAGAGAGAGAGAGAGAGAGAGAGAGAGAGAGAGAGAGAGAGAGAGAGAGAGAGAGAGAGAGAGAGAGAGAGAGAGAAGAGAATTAAAGGAAAACGTTACGTATTGAAAAAAAAAAAAAAAAAAGAAAGAAAACAGTGAACGTACATACATACATACATAACTCCGTGACGTGTGTGTTTTACGAATGAAATATTACTGTTATGTACACACGAGCAAGGACGGAGGGTGGGTGCTTACTCTTACTAATATATAATTCTTTTGTCAGTCGTGGTGCTGCGCCGTGTGTCTGTCCTCCGCTCGCCTGCCCGTGTTTTGTCTGTCCGTCTGTCTGTCGGTCTGTCTTTCACTCGGTCTGTCTCTGTATATGTTTTGGTTGCTGTCTCTGATCTGATAATGTTGCTAGCTGGGTGCATTTGACTCTCTCTCTCTCTCTCTCTCTCTCTCTCTCTCTCTCTCTCTCTCTCTCTCTCTCTCTCTCTCTCTCTCTCGTCACCACACCAGTCACCAGCACCGCCGCATCCTGTTGGTTCTGGCCGCCCCAAGCCACAATTGCTCAGTCTTATCTAACGCGGGGGACTTGCCTGCTAATTGTCCCTTCACCTACAAGGCTGCGGAGTGGACGCCGGGCTGAGAGAGAGAGAGAGAGAGAGAGAGAGAGAGAGAGAGAGAGAGAGAGATTGGGGGAAGGGGGTTCAAGAAGCTATTGTTCTAAGTGTAAAGGAAAATTTACTTCACGAGTTGAAAATTAATTCTCTCTCTCTCTCTCTCTCTCTCTCTCTCTCTCTCTCTCTCTCTCTCTCTCTCTCTGTTTTCTTCCGTTGTGGCGTGTACATGTGATTTGCTTTTTAATTAGCAGTGTCGGTGTATCTTTGCTTAACATATAAATTGCTTGCTGCTCGCCGCGCCACGCCAAGCCAGGGACGGCCCCCACACGGCGCCCAGCTAACCACCGAGGCTCCGGCAGCAACATGTGTTCGGCATTTAATTGTTAAGTAAACACCAGAGCGATTCGAGTTAAACCGAACATGACCTGAAGGGGAATTTTCGCTTTATATTTACCAGATAAAACTGACTTCCTTCTTTGGTAGTGTGCCTGTAGGAAAGATGTGAGGTGGAGGTAGAAGTGGAGGAGGAGTTGGAGGTTGAAGATAGAGGTTCCAGTGAAGACGCAGGTTGGTAAGAGCCAGGTACTACTGTGCTGGTGCTGTGTTTCTGACCTTTTTAATTCCTTCCTCAGCCCTTTACACGTAGGAAAAGAAGGAAGTGGAAGTAGTAGTGAAAAAAGAAGAAGTACTAATAGAGGTGAACAGAAGGGAAGGTAAGAGAGAATTGCCACTGTAGCTGTAAAAAGGATGTAGAGGAGCCAGGGATAGGAGCCAAAAGATAGGATAAAAAAGAGAGATGCTGCTGTGTTTGTGATAAGAGGAGGAGGTGGAAGAGGTAGTGTAGATAGTGGAGAGGAGAGGAGGGAGGGAAAGGTAAGGTGGAGATCTGGCTATTGTTGTGACAGGGCGGTACCACTCCCTCCCTCCACCTCTTCCTCCTCCATCCTCCTCTCGCACGGATAAGAACAATTATGGTCTGATTCATTTATAACTAGAAGACACCGAAGAAGGAGAGAATAATAATGATGAGAAAGAAGAGGAGAAAATGAAGTAGAAAAGGAGAAGAAGATTAATGTTGAGACGGAGACGATGAAGCAGATAGAGGAGGAGGAGGAAAAGAAGAGGAAGAAGAAGAAAAAAGAAAATTAAGAAGAATAAATGACAAAGAAGAAGAACAAGAACAAGAACAACAGCAAGCATAAGAAAAGGAGGAAGAGGCAGAAGATGATGATGATGATGAAGAAGAAAAGAAGAAGAAGAAGAAGAAGAAGAAGAAGAAGAAGAAGAAGAAGAAGAAGAAGAAGAAGAAGAAGACGTAGAGGAAGAGGAGGAGAAGGAGGATAAGGAGGAGGAATAAGAAGAGGAGAAAAGGAGGAAACATGTGAGAGACACCTTAAAGAAGAGGGGGAAGGAAAACAATAAAACAAGGCGACCAGAAAGACAAAAACACGAAAAAAATAACAAATGCAACAAAAAATAAATAAACAGACTAAGAACAAAACAAATGAAGAAAAAGGAGAAAAGAAGAAGAAATCAACAACAACAACAACAACAACAACAACAACAACAACAAATGGAGAGAATAGGGAAAAAAAGAGAAACTAGAAAGCACATAAATTGAAGAAAAAAAGGAGAATCTGATAAAAAATAACAGAAGACAAAAAAAAAAACAAGATAGAGAGAGAGAGAGAGAGAGAGAGAGAGATACGCAAACCAGTACAGAAGGCATCACTCAAACTCACTATCATCACCATCATCATCAATCTCTTTCCTGCGCATTTCCCAGCGAGTCCTGACGCCCACCACTCACAAAACTACCTTCAAATTCTCCAATGAACCGCGCCGCCACTGACCTCCAGCCTGAAGGAAACACTACGAGAATGCTTCCGATTGACCTGGCACGCCGACAGCCACTCTCTGACCTGCATTGTCACTTGTCGGTCAATCTGGTCTGACGGTCGGGACATTTGTGGCTGGGCGGCATTAGAAAATCAGAGAATTGTGGGTTGCGTTGGGTTGGGTTGGGTTTGTGTTGGTGGACGGTGTCGTGTGGTCTCGCTGCTCCGGCTTCTGTTTGTGGAGTCAATTAAATATTTCTCTTTTATTTATTTTTTTCTTTTCGTTTGATGTTATGATGTTCCGTTTACCTTGTTATTTTTTTTTTTTTTGCTTCGTTGTCTTAATTTGTCTTATTCATTTATTCTGTGCTTGCTTAGACTTACTTACTTTGTCTTTTATTCTATTTTACACTTCTTTTTTTTCATGTTGTTCTGTATTTCTAGGGGAATTACATACAGTATACTATGCGGCGCCGTGATCTCGTTTTCTGTATGTACAAGTTGACCAAAGACAAAAACAAATTCAAGAAAATAAAGCTCGCTAATTGTCTCTCCCAAATAAAACAAAAGTGAGGAATTAAAAAAAAAAGAACGTATCCAGACTTACAATATCAAGCAGCTTCTATAATCCTTGTATTTCGCTGTGTCTCAGTTGATAAAGTAAGAAGAATGAGAAACGAAGGTCTGAAATAGAACCAGGAGAGAGACGCCTATTATTTACCCTATTTGTCTCTCTTACTCTCCCACACTTCCTCAGAGTCACGGATCTTGTAGAGTCATTCTTCCTCGTGCTATTTCCCTTATCGTGGAGGTAAAGCGAAAGACTATAAATGGAGTGATTGGGTGATTCGGGTAAAAATTACGTTAGGAGCTGGCCTGTATTAGATTATAACGGCATAAGAACGTAAGGAAATAATGTACGCTACAAAACACGTTCAGATCTGCAGGTAGGAGTAATTGCATGAAATATACCTACCTATGTTCACGTACTTGCCTTTTGTCCAGACTTCGTACTGGAAAGCCACGCACCACACGCCACCACGTCCTCGTCCCCGCTGAACCTTTGCAAATTATTAAACACACACACACACACACACACACACACACACACACACACACACACACACACACACACACACACACACACGAGCCTCTGAGTCACCAGTACAATATGTCACCTTGACTTGACTTCGAGGAATGCATGTTGACGGCGCGTACACAGACGAGACTCATCAACGCAGAGAGCGCTCTTTCATAGGTTTGATCCACTGCGGTAATTAGATTAAACGCCGCAGTTTTAACCGTGGATTTAGACTGAGTGACTACGCATGACACTCAAAGAGAAAGAGAGAGAGAGAGAGAGAGAGAGAGAGAGAGAGAGAGAGAGAGAGAGAGAGAGAGAGAGAGAGAGAGAGAGAGAGAGAGAGAGAGAGAGAGAGAAATTTCCATGCTTCATATTGATTTTACATACCACCATCATAATCTTCACAGAATAGAAGAACGAATTTACACTTAACATTACTCCCTTACCTTGCCTTGCCTCTTATTACTACTATGTTAGATTCGACAGCTCTTTCGTGAGCTTAACCTTTTCTTCTGTCTGTCTCTCTCTTTTTCTGAACATGCCTGAGGAAGATTCAGGAGGGAAAGACGTGTGGTTTTGCTAGGCGGGGTTTTGCATCGTCCCTTGAGTATTTATGAGGAAGACCTTGGTGGCAGCGAGTGTTGAGGGTGACGGGTAGATGGTGGGTGCGGAGGAGAAGGAGAAAGAGGAGGAGGAGAAGGAGAAGGAGGAGCAGGAAGAGTTAGGGTTAATGCCATGCCAAGAGAATAATTTACATATAATGGTTGACTTTTCTCTCCTTCTTGGATTAGAGCATTTGACGTATAAACAAGCAGGCAAACAAGTTACGTACGTACCGAGCAATACTTGTCCCGCCTCTTACGACACTTGTACACACACACACACACACACACACACACACACACACACACACACACACACACACACACACACACACACACGTGAAAGTTATAGTAGTTGAAAGTACTATGTGAGTGAACACACACACACACACACACACACACACACACACACACACACACACACACACACACACACACACACACACACACACACACACACACACACACGTGAAAGTAATAGTATTTGAAAGTACTATGTGAGAACACACACACACACACACACACACACACACACACACACACACACACACACACACACACACACACACACACACACACACACACACACACACACACACACACACACACACACACACACACACACACACACACACACACACACACACTTACATACTATGCATAACCATAATTGACTTATTCTCCTCCTCCTCCTCCTCCTCCTCCTCCTCCTCCTCCTCCTCATTACAAGAAACAACGTAAGGACCAACAACTCTTCTCTTATTTGTATTTCTTTTCTGTGTTCCTTTTCAATTGTCTTTCACCTGTTCTTCTTCTTCTTCCTAAACATTTCCCCTCATCTTCCATCTTTTCTACCTCATTCTCACAAGCAACCTCAGTTAACAATTCCACTATTCGTTGCTCTTCCATTGTTTTCCCCTCACGCATATCCTCGTCCTCCTCCTCACCTCAAACAGTGACGATAGACGCTGCAATATGCATCACCGTGACTGTCTCCCACCCTCCAGTCCGCTTCCTGATCTCGATATTGCGCGACCCAGCGATGGATGGCGCGTCACACCACAGACAAGTGCAGTTCTTCACCCCCACCGCCGCCATATCATTTCCATTACTGACGTTGTTATTATCTAGGACAAAAAAAAAAAAGAGATGTGAAATACTGATAAGGGAGGATTCAGTTTTTTTGTTTTTTGTTTTGTGCATCATGACGTATTATGGATGATTAAAGTAACGTCATTGCATATTCTCTCTCTCTCTCTCTCTCTCTCTCTCTCTCTGTGTGTGTGTGTGTGTGTGTGTGTGTGTGTGTGTGTGTGTGTGTGTGTGTGTGTGTGTGTGTGTGTGTGTGAGTTGACTGTTTTAGAGAGTAATGTGAACGTTTCACGACAAAATACCAGTTTAATTAAAAAGATTTATTATCTCTGTCAGTCTCTCTGTCCCCATGCTACTATCTGTTCAATTGTCTGTTTGTCTGTCCGCATTTCTGTCATTATCTCTCTCTCTCTCTCTCTCTCTCTCTCTCTCTCTCTCTCTCTCTCTCTCTCTCTCTGATACCAAAATACCCTCCCTAAACACAACACACACACACACACACACACACACACACACACACACACACACACACACACACACACACACACACACACACACATGCTTAGGCTGAAGGTAAATCTATGGTG
The DNA here is from genome assembly GCF_017591435.1 of Portunus trituberculatus. Taxonomy (NCBI): domain Eukaryota; kingdom Metazoa; phylum Arthropoda; class Malacostraca; order Decapoda; family Portunidae; genus Portunus; species Portunus trituberculatus. Next base: position 28,359,902 of record NC_059295.1, on the reverse strand, counting down.
ATGAGATGAGAGGAGGAAATGCCACTCGTTAGAGAGAGAGAGAGAGAGAGAGAGAGAGAGAGAGAGAGAGAGAGAGAGAGAGAGAGAGAGAGAGAGAGAGAGAGAAATACGAGTAAACAAATAGGACCACCACAAGACGATGATCCTTAAATAATTGAAGTAAATGAAGAAAGACAACTTGTAGAACTTGAAAAAAAGAGAAAAAAAGTGAGTAAACTTACCAAAAGAAGACTCAGCGATGAATGGTGTGTGTGTGTGTGTGTGTGTGTGTGTGTGTGTGTGTGTGTGTGTGTGTGTGTGTGTGTGTGTGTGTGTGTGTGTGTGTGTGTGTGTGTGTGCGTGTGTATGTCCATTATACCTCGTCAAACAGCCATTAGTAAGCAAGGTGGGTTCTGAGAGGCTTAGTAGAGAGAGAGAGAGAGAGAGAGAGAGAGAGAGAGAGAGAGAGAGAGAGAGAAAGTCGTGTTATTGGTCAGTTACTTGGCTAGAAAGGTAGTGGAAGTGGTGGTGATGGTGGTGGAGGTGGTGGTGATGGTGGTGGAGGTGGTGGTGATGGTGGTGGAGGTGGTAGTAATAAGTGGGTGTTGATGTGTGTCAGTGGCGTTGGTGGCGTGTCGTCCGTGGTGCTCTGTGAGGGAGGGAATGTGTGGTCTGGGAGCGCCGCGGCTCTTGGGTCGTTGGAGTCATAAAGGGCAGTATGTGTTCTCATTGCGGAGACAGAAGGAAGGGATTGGTGTGTTGGGTAAGGTCTGGATGGGGTTGGATATCTGTATGTTACTTTTCGTGTGTGTGTTTGTGTGTGATTTAGAATTTCGTGGATTTTTATTATTTTTTTTTTTTGTTGGTGTCGTTTTTGTGTATTTCTTTGTCGTTATTGATTTATTTTCCATCATTAGCTGCAGAATATAGAGATGCAGTTTCCTTTCGTATTTTCCAGTTACGGTTTACCAAAGTGGATCATTCTTTTCCATCGTGTTCAGTTTTCTGCTCCTTCCTCAGTCACATCCATTAAAACCAAGTCTCCTTTGTATGCGTCCATATACAGTCTCGCAGGCCTTCCTCTCTTTTTTTCCGGCATCCACCTCGTTACACATCCTCGTCTCTTTTATTAACCCCTTGAGTAACATGATGCGTTTCTATTTCCATTCTGCTCCCTATTTGGTGATTTTTTACAGCTTCAGAAACTTATGTCGGCGATTAGAATTGTGAAGACTGTGGCTATGAACCTTCTGATCTCCATGCACCCTTCCTAATGTCAATAAAATGGTCTAATCGTACACAAAATCTCAAGGTAAAAATGTATCCAACCAAACCATCTCAGTCTCGCTGCTCTAACTTTGTCCTCAAACTGAATCTTCATGTGTTGTGCCTCTGATCTGTTCGTTCCTAATTCTGTCATTTCTTTCGACTTTCAGTAGAAACTGTATGGATCATAATTTACGTTTATTATATCTGTTCGTTTTCTTTTCTTTTTTTGTCTCATTCATACCTTAACGCCTCTAGCTAACGCAGTTCAAGTAAGCATAAGAGTACTCGGTCATATTATGTAAAGTATGTGTAATTGTTTTGAGCGGGTGTCACTGAACTCACTGTCCCACCTCCAGTAACATTTTCATAATCTTATGTTCGTCTTGGTCGTTATAAAACTATCGTCACCCGTCTCCGGTGACTTAGTGATAGCTTGACTGGTTGAATTATCCACTAAAACGCTAAAGAGCACGAAAGCACGAAATAACACAAAAAAAACACCAGGCTTGTCAGCGATAATTACATCAATGTCTCTTTTAGACAATTATTGCAACATTTATCAATCACATGGATGCACAGGAAATTACTATATATTTTAATTTCCATATGCATTTTAAATTTTACATTCATAAATTCTGCACTGTAACAGGTATATACATTAGTCTTTGTCCAAACAGAGTGAAATGCATTTACTGAAATTGTGGACAAATTTTTACGTAAATCCATTAAGTTTTTGACCCAAAAATGGATTACTTCCCCGTTACCACACTTAAATGAAAAGCCTGTTTGGTGAAATAAAATGTGGCGGTGGCGGGCTTTGTGCAGTGCGTCGCCTCCACAGAGGGACCACCACAGCACTGAGGGTATCTGGAGTCATGAAGGGGAGTATGTGTCTTCATTGCGGCACCAGAAGGAGAAGGTTGGTGTGTTAAGTAAGCACAGCACACTGCTTACCCTTCCTCGGGTGTTGGACGGGTGCTGTTTGTAGTATTTCGGGATTGTTCTTCCTTCTCTTATTACGAGTTTTGGTTTGTAGGTAGAAAAATAAAGACACCAAATGGTCATTCTCTCTCTCTCTCTCTCTCTCTCTCTCTCTCTCTCTCTCTCTCTCTCTCTCTCTCTCTCTCTCTCTCTCTCTCCAACGGATGCTAAACAGAAAATAAGGAATGGTTGCTTAAGATTATTAAAGAAAATAATATATATAATCATTTTTTGCCATGTTCTTTGTATCAGTGTTTGCCTCCTGTACAAATCTTACCCAGCTGTTTCTTTTCATTGTAGTTGTCTTTATTTTTACCATTCCTTTGCACACCACCACTTTTACAACTGTCCAGCTAATTCTTCATGGCTCATTTAAATATTCTTTTATCAATGGACGCTTTCTAGGTCGTTTTAATTAAATCTAACATCACTTCCTCTGACTTAATTGCCGTGACTTCAAGAACTCAACTGAAAATGTTCCAAATCGTCTTGTCAAGATATCGATTTTAGTACCAGTGCGTAAACTTCAATGGACAAACAACCACCAAAGCACAGTGCCAAGGGTGCCAAGGGTAGCGACACGACTGGCACCGTGTCTGTGTGCCACTTAACGCATGCCTCCCACTCGTTCACTCTCCGCATCCATCTTTAATGAACCGGGTAGGAAGCACCGGCCTAAGACAGACTTTGTTGTGTACCAGGCCAGGCTGCGTGTTGTTCCTTTGAGAGACACACCCATGTCTTATCTAGTTTGCAAAATAAGGTGATTTACTGCATCGTATATCACTCTGGATTTTGCTTTATTATTGCATGAGAGACTACTTGTGCAGGGGGACGTGATTTATATTCTCGGCTATCTGGAAAATCTGCACCGCCAGCCAGTGTAGCCTGCGCTGCAAAAGTCCAGAGGGCAATAGATTCGGAGCCATTTTGTTTAAACGACACAAGGAACGGAGGCCAGCGTGAATAATCATGCGGGTGTACGCTCGTCCGTCACGCGGCTATCTGGATACAAACACACTACAATTACCAGACATTAGAAGAAAATCAACTCTTGAATATACGAACAACCGAGATAATTTTACACCAGCGACGAATCCTCAGACCACTTGAATAATTACCCTCAATCCCTTTACGCAAGACCCGAGAAAATCAAACGCTGCATTTTAGGTAAAAGAGAAAATCACTTGTTGGGTTGTCAAAGAATAGCTTGCCTGCCTGACCTGCCTGCTATCCTGCGCTGACCTGTGGAGCTCTGGCCTGTCTGGTGCAGATCCGCCGCCGGCCTGGAAGATTCTTCACTGCATGGAGGGCGATGGAGATGGAGAGAGAGAGAGAGAGAGAAAATAGAGGTGGAGTTCGCAAAATAGAAAGAGGAAGAAAATGAAGAGCAGGGGAAAGAAGAGAACGAACAGAGGTGGTATAGGATGAAGAGGAGGAGGACTAGAACGATGAGGAAGAGGTCAAGTAGGAGGAGGAGGAAAAGAAAGTTGGAGAAAGAGAGAGGAATGAAAATAGAAGTGAAATCGGAGAGAAAGAACAGACGTAAAAATAAAGGACAAGGCTGAAGAGGAAGATTAATGGCAAGGAGGAGGAGAAAAGAAGGAGGGGGAAGAGGAGGAAGAGGAGGAGGAGAAACACGACGAGGATAAAGAAAGAAATATGGGAAAGGAGCAAATTGCAACATGAAGAGCGAACAAAACTCAGAAAAGTCGACGAGATAGTGAAGGAGGAGAAGGAGGTGGAGGAGGAGGAGGAGGAGTGAGAGAATTAAAGAGTTCAGGGGAGGCGATGGGTGGGTTAGGTGGCATCTATCAACAGTAAGCCATCATCTATCAGGCTGACTGTGGTGGCTTGGTGGCTGGCCGCTCTTGTTATCTTTGTCTCTCTGTTCCTGCCTCTCTCTGTTAGTATGTTTCTGTGGGTAATGACGGGTGGGTGGGTGG
>NC_059295.1:28345727-28353227 GCF_017591435.1 Portunus trituberculatus | reverse complement strand
GCTTCTTGCGATATGGAGGCATTACCTTCCCGTGCTCAGAGTACACAACAACAAGCTGACTGTTTACTGCATGTCTCAAACGTAGCGAATTATTATGATTATTTTTTGGCGGACAGGTACTCGTTTTGTCTTTATGGAGTGGAAATTTGCGGTCTTTCTCTTTTAACTTTTATCTTTCTCTAGAGTTTTCCTTTTACGTTTCGCTCCAGGTCTACCTCCTTTTGGACCAGCGGGGAATAAAGTCAAGTAGAAGAGAGAGAAGTCCGGTAGACAATGCGCGCGGTGAGTCAGAGGCTGAGGAAGCAACAGAGTGGGACGTGCATTGTGCTGCCTGACACTGGCGGCTCGGGTAGCACTGTTCATAATGAGAGGCCCGCGTGCCTTGATTAATTGTGTGCATGGTAACTCCCTGGTGCTCCAAACCTTAACGACAGGTTGAAGGTCAGGCTTACTGGAGGCAGGGCAGACGCAATGCAGTCCTCCTCCTCCTCCTCCTCCTCCTCCACACCAGGTTTTTGTGGCAGCGAGTCTCAGGCAATGGGACTGAACGAGTTGTTTTGCCTCGTCGAAGTTGCTTTGAAGTTAGTCCGTTACCCGTAAATTGGTGGTGATGCTGAGGACATTTATGACTTCATCCCATGTTGTTTAGACCAGTGAGATGTGAATAAGCTACTCGCGCACTGTTGGCAATGGTAAGGACATGTATATCTTTATCTTATGCTCCTTAGATGTTCAGGGATAGTAAGTTAGTCATAAAGTGTTGATGCTATGAACGTTTATTACTATATCTCAGAGGGAGGTGGGTTACTCATACACAGTTGCTGATGCTAAGAACATTTTATAACTTTATCTTGCATTGCTTGAAAGTCATAATTCACTGTGGTTGTTTCTTGAATTGTTGGTGACGGTAAAGGCGTTAATGGTGCTGTAGCTTACTTGTATATAATGTCTTGGATGCTGAACAAAGAAGAGAAAGTAAAGTAACCGAGATTATCTTAGAAGCTCTCTGCTGTATATTGCTTACCACATCCATACATTATTCAAAACAAAGAAAGAAGTGTCTATGAAGTTATCTACCCAATTAAAAGTGATAAAGATGTGTTATTTTTCTAACTGAGGGAAATACATATTAAGAGTTTCTTGAACTTAAAGATTTACGCATTGTCATGTTTCTTGATTTAAAAGTCTAAAGTGTACATCAACATGTCATTATAGCTAGATCATTTAAAAGGGATCAACATATATAGATGATATAACATGAAGTCCACAGCACACATATTCTTTGTCTTTATTTCTAGACTTTTAGCAGAAATTTGAGAAAAAGCAAATATCATACATTCATGAATAAATCAACAGTTATGCATACAAAATGTGGCAAATACATTTTGTATGAACATGAATAAATAAATTCTTTCACACACATAAAAATTTAATTAAATATTCTTCATGCAGGCTTGAAGACATGAATACCTCCACAAAAAAAAAAGTGTTTAGTAACTACCACACGTACTTGAATACATAAAGACTTTCACAGAAATGTTAAGTATCCTTCATACAAACTTGAATACACAAATACTTTAGAAAAAAAAATATGTTGAGTACTTTTTCACGCACACTTGCATACGAAAATACTACCACCGCTATTCCACAAGGCTGGGTTTCCTTGCGTGGCGTCAAGGTTTAGCATAATTGCAAGGATCGAGAGTGGGATAGCTAACGTAAGACTGAAAAGGATCACAGGAGACACGACCGCACTCCATCTTCTCACAGGCGGAAGAGTGAGAAGTGAGGGTGATTACTCTCTCTCTCTCTCTCTCTCTCTCTCTCTCTCTCTCTCTCTCTATATATATATATATATATATATATATATATATATATATATATATATATATATATATATATATATATATATATATATATATATATATATATATATATATATATATATATATATATATATATATATATATATATATATATATATCTGTCTCTGTCTATCTATCTGTCTATTTATCTACCTATCTAGCTATCTATTTAACCATCTCTTTCTCCATGTACATGCACACACGCAGAGAGAGAGAGAGAGAGAGAGAGAGAGAGAGAGAGAGAGAGAGAGAGAGAGAGAGAGAGAGAGAGAGAGAGAGAGAGAGAGAGAGGGAGAGAGAGAGAAGAATCGTTTAGCCACACAATATACGACAATGAAGCAATAAAAAGGATATTATGATGATGGAAGGTACAATAATCCTCGGCTCCTCAGTAATAACTTACAAACTAATGGACACCTAAGGCCGCCGTGGTGTGAGGAGGAGGAGGAGGAGGAGGAGGAGGAGCGAGTGCGGGTCCTTAGCATGTGCATTCCCTTAGCAGTCAGGCTCTCTTAAAAACGCGCGTCGCTCTCTCACCGCCAAGACCCGCTAACTCTTTACACTGGTTGGACATACTCTTGCTTACTCTTCTCTCCGATGCTCATGATTTTCTTTGTGTCCATGTAGGTTTCTGTCCAGTTTCAATTACTACACTTTATTTCAAACTGAGAAAAGTGGACCTGAAGATATTGTCCAATATAAACAGAAAACTGTAGACTCTCATGGTGTCCTCCTTCCGTCTTGCAAACACACAAGAGTAAAAGAAAAGCACTCAGTTTGCCGCCACTGAAATGAAATGTTGCATGTAAAGGGAAAAAAAGAAGAGTGCATTTATTTAGTTAACAAGAAACAGCTTTGGGAGATTCATAATTATTTATTGTGCATTCTGTCAAAAAGTCTTATAATGTTTCTTTTCTCTAGTGTCGTCTATCATTCATAGAAAGAAAATATCAGAGAGCTTGACATGCCACTAACTAGTTAAAGAACCATATTCTGAAAGACTTCCATCCTGCACCTCCATTAATTTCAAATAGCTCTAATTGAAGGTATATAGGTTTTTAACGGTGATTTTTTTTAAGGTTTTAATGACAGCTTTTTTTTTTATACCATGTGGGCTTTTCACGGGAATTTCTGGGCTAAAGGAGATACTTTTTTGGGGTACCTCCTATCTCAAAGCCCACCCGCTAGGAAACCGTTGCCCCGAGTGAGGAAGCCCAACCTACACTCGGAACGTGGACAGGATCCGAACCCGTGCGCTTGGAGACCCCTCGGACCCCAAAGCACGCATGGTTCCACTGTACCACGGCGGCCACAACTACAACTTGTAGCTTAACAAGGTTTCTACATTGCTAACAAGAAAACATGCACTCACTCTTGAAAACTCGTCTTATAGTTTCTGTGGCCTTTGAAAAAATCGCTATGGTGAGAAAGTAAATGGTTTCCGAATGCTGAACAAATCTGCTTCTTTCTGATATTCATATTTGTGATGTTATGGACACTCACAGTATTCTCTTTTGTTTTCAGTATTTTCTGTTAAGCATAGTGACAGAGAACATAAAAATAAAAAGAAGAAAAGAAAAAGCTCTTATTTGTGTTGTTGTCTAGAGAAAAAAAAGTTGCATATGAAAGAAAATAAAAAAATAAAGTCGGTCTGTTAAGTTAAGAAGTTAGTCTGTTATTCAATACTCATACTGTTTTTGAGTCTTTTGTCTTTGTTTCTCGTCTTGTTTGACGCTCATCGATGTTGGTATCAGCAGCATCAGCTTCTAATTTTCTGTGACAGCACATTTTCTAAACTTCTCCCTAAAACCTTCACCACTCATCTATATTTAATAACCTGTCTCTTCCAGGACATCACACAAAATTTATCTCATCACTTCATCAATTTTTTTTTCTATCTTGCCTTCTTTTATCATTCTAAAGTTGTTGTTGCGTTATTTTTTTCTTGCCACATATACCTTAACACATAGATACCATTCACATCTTCCAACTTCGACTTCCAAGACTACCAAATGCTTTATCCCTTGTTTTGCTCTTGTCCTAACTGCCAACTCACCCTCCACAAGTCCCTAAATCTACCCATGAACTTCTATGTCCCGCCATACTCTGACCCCTTTTTTTTGCACTATTCCCGAACCACACACTGCTTGTCCAGCCTCCGCAAGTCACTAAATCTGCCTGCCCGAGCCAACTCACCCTCCCTAAGTCCCTAAATCTATACCTATGAACTGCTATGTCCCGCCATCCTCTGTCCCCTTTTCTTGCACTATTCCCGAACCACACACTGCTTGTTCAGCCTCCGCAGGTCAGTAAATCTGCCTGCCCGAGCCAAGGAGCAAACACCAGTTAATCATCATCCGTTCTGCCACTATCGCCTGACAAACTGGGCCGGGCCACTGTGCGTCTTGGATGGAGAGAAGAGAGAGGGATGGAGAGGGAGAGAGCAAGAGAAAAGAATGAGATAGTTTGGAAAGGAAAGGATTATGAATTGTGGAGTGGACGTTGAGCCTGATCCACACTTCGCCATGATCAATTTTATAGCCAAGCAAACTGAACGGTTACTAATGTTTCTCAAGTTTTTTTTGTTTTTGTTTTTATGATATATACCATGTGGGCTTTTCACAGGAATTTATGGGCTAAAGGGGGATACTTTTTGGGGTACTTCCTATTTCAAAGCCCACCCGATAGGAAACCGTTACCCCGAGTGAGGAAGCCCAACCTACACTCGGACCGTGGACAGGATTCGAACCCGTGACCTTGGAGACCCCTCGGACCCCAAAACACGGATGGTTCCACTGTACCACGGCGGCTCAGATGGAAATAGTAATAATAGTAGTAGTCTTCTATGAACCTTTAAAATGTGTGCTATAGACTGTTCTTATTTAGTTATTCCAACATAAACTCTTCAACTCAGTATTGGTTATAATATGTGACTACTTGTACACCGAGAACTGAATGTTTATGCTTATGAAATCACTAATCTATTTTCTGAGGCAATAAAACAGCCTGAGAGAGAGAGAGAGAGAGAGAGAGAGAGAGAGAGAGAGAGAGAGAGAGAGAGGTTTTGCTCAGCGTCATTACACTACAAATACCACCACTCCCAGCTACTACCACTACTACTACTACACTACTACTAATACTACTACTACTATTACTACTACTACTACTACTACACTTATCACATTGAACCGCAGCAGGAGCAACAGCAGCTAGGCCACGACGACTGAACAAGCTCACAGACAGAAAGATTTATACCCACTTCGATTGATTGCTTAGGAAGACTCGAGGCGCATTCCCTTTGACAAGAACCTTATTATCAAGCGGCCCACTTGTGCTTGAGTTGAATTGGTCTGCAGAGAGAGAGAGAGAGAGGGGAGATAGTCAGAGGAGTCGGTACACTGAGACAGCACAACGAAACTCAAATCAGTGACTCGGAAACTTGTATTCACTCGGGTTTGTATTGCCACTTGAATTAAAGGTTCTGATTAGTGTCCCCTTTAGATCTCATTTGCTATTCACCCGTCGCCCCCTCTCCTACGACTCCTTTCTTTTCTTTCACTCTCTCTCTCTCTCTCTCTCTCTCTCTCTCTCTCTCTCTCTCTCTCTCTCTCTCTCTCTCTCTCTTTCTCTCTCTCTGCACCCAACTGTTTTTTTATCTGCGCAGAGAGAGAGAGAGAGAGAGAGAGAGAGAGAGAGAGAGAGCATCACCAACAATAGTAAGAGTAATCCTACCAGCAGTGGAAATAGTAATAATAGTAGTAACAGTAGTATACTAACAACACCATGAGTAGTAGTAGTAGTAGTAGTAGTAGTAGTAGTAGTAGAATCAGTAGAAGCAGTAGCAGTAGCAGTAGAGTAAGGCCATCAAACCTCACTGACTAGCAACTGAAGTTATTGATACATGGATATGCTCGATAAAATACAACCCACAAAAAATAGAGAGAGAAAGAACGGGACAGATAGAAAAAAGACTGGTACACACACACACACACACACACACACACACACACACACACACACACACACACACACACACACGCACAATGATGAAGCGTATTAAACAAGTCAGTGGAGCCGAGAACATGGGAGGGGCTGGTGGTGGGTCAGTGATTGTTTCCACCCACTGATGGTCAGATAACAAGGGTGCACGCCCACCTTAGTAATGGCAAGGCAGCGGGGGAGGGGGAGAGTCTGGGGATGGGATGTGATGGGGCCGAGGAGGGAGAATGGCTGGGATAGGATGAGGAGGGCGAAGGTCTAAGAAGTGTTAGAGGGTCAAGGGATGGGATAGGATGAGGGAGGTGAAGGGATGGGAAGGAGAAAGGAAGGAGGTACTAAAAGAAGAGGAGAAAAGGAAGCATTGTATTGTAGGGACAGGAGAATAGAGAGAGAGAGAGAGAGAGAGAGAGAGAGAGAGAGAGAGAGAGAGAGAGAGAGACAGTAATAAGGGTCAAAAAAAAAAAAAAAGCATGACAAGCTAAAGAACACAGTGAATTTGCAAGGGAACAACTGTAGTAGAATACAGAAAAAGGAAAGAAAAGAAACAGCCCGCGGTAAGCGAGAGAATAAAGGTTAGCATGGAAGCAAAATGTGGAGAACAAAACAGCAAGACGCGTAACCCTCAAGTCCCCCCAGCCAGTGTCCGCGTCTGTGTCTCGCCAGCACTGGGCAATAAATCTTTGGTGTGAGTCTATGTATTTCTGGAGGCATTTCCTTCTTGTTGACCTTCGCTCCCTCACCCGCAATCCCGCTCTCAGTCTGTCCCTTGCCGCAAAATAGTTCAATTTATTTCTCCCTCTCTCACTCTTTCAGGTTTTCTCTCCTTTTTTCTCCCTTACACACACTCTCTCTCTCTCTCTCTCTCTCTCTCTCTCTCTCTCTCTCTCTCTCTCTCTCTCTCTCTCTCTCTCTCTCTTTCTCATATTTCACTGTTATTTTTTACTCTGTCGTATTTCTCTCTCCTTTACTTCCTATACTTGAAACTTTTTTTTATAGTCTCATTTTTACGTAATTTACTTCCTTCCTTCCTTCCTTCCTTCCTTCTTTCCTTCCTTCCTTCCTTTCATTCCTTTCTTTCTTTCTTCCCTCTTTCCTTCCTTCCTCTACGTTTTTTTTCTTACTTTCCTCAGGTGCTTAAGCTTTCCTGCTTACTATCCTCTCTCTCTCCATCCTTCTTTCATTTCCTATCTCATCTTTATTGTTTCCTGCCTTCTCTTCCTTCCCTCATTATTTTCTTCTTCCATCTCGCTTCCTTTTTTTCTTACCTACCTCCGTGTTGTCCCTCCCTTTCATTCCCCTCTTCTATTTCATCCTCTCTTCCTTGAATGTTCCTCAATTCCTCTTTCCTTTGCCTCTCATCCCTCCATCTCTCCATCTCTTCCTTACTTTGTCCTTCTCTACCTGATATTTTCATTTTTTTTCCTATTGATTTCATTTTTCTCTCTTCCTCTCTTATTTGTCTCTCTCTCCTTCCCTCCTCAGTAGCTCCATTTTTTTCTTCGTCTCTCATTCATTCACTACTTTACCCTCCCCTTTCTTCCTTCCTTTTCAAACGTATATTTCATTCCATCTCCTCTTCCTTCTCTTTACAGTTTTTATTTTATTTTCTCTCCTTTCCTTCAACCTTCCCTCTTCT
>NC_059295.1:28318227-28343227 GCF_017591435.1 Portunus trituberculatus | reverse complement strand
GTGAGTGAAGGTGCCTTGCTTTCCCACTAAGCTTGGAGGATGTTGTAAATTTCACCATAGTCTTCAGACGACGCGAGTTGTCACCAGCTCACTGACCAGGGTGAGACACTGGCAGCTAAATAGACGAATTTTTGAGAGGTTGTCCTGTATTGATTTTAGTGCAGCAAAATGTTTACTTAGGATCACTTCTCCCAGTTTGTATTCCTGCTATATAGGATTAATTCTTACATTACTTGACAATTTTCTCATATTACTCTAAGATTATGTAGATATTTATTTTTAAACAATTGTTTCTTAGTTCTTTAGCTAGGAAAAGTGAAGACTTCTATCCCTTTCTTTACCATCTGTTCATGCAAACGCTTTTGCCGGGTTCTGAATGGTTATAAAGGATGATCATACCAGTGAGAAATGAGCTAAATTCATGACAATATCTTTGAAGAGAAATGACATGCAACATGCAATCATAATGACACCACTTTGCGACACGCCTCACTCATATCCCGATGCCTCACGAGCGACAGAATCCCTGAACAAATTCCCTATTAATGACATTTGATCCATAGTGTAATCAATGTATTGGCAGAGGATGCATTGCTTGTCAGTTATTGAAATGTCTCATAATCGCACGTCAGGATTCGTCATTCCCATGTCGTAACGAAGCGCGCCAAGCTTGGATGAACAATTCGTGCTTCCTCTAAACAGAACTGGAACAAGCTCCAAACTTAATGTGGGTCAAATTATACCAGCGACGCAGTTTTGTGTGGTGAACTTACTTCTACACCGACATTGCGGGAGTCACGCTTTAATTATTGCAGCAAGCCACTGACGGTAATCAAGCATATCAGGCGGGAGCATGACCCCATGGCGTCCTAGAGTGCGGGATGGATGAAGAGATAACCTGAGAGTAATGCAGCAGGTGACGGAGATATGCCAGTCAGGATGGAAATCATTACCTCGATGCGTGCAGCCTCACCCTGACGTGGCCAGCGCCCAGAGGGTGGCGGCGGTGCCCTTGAAGCTCCTCATCGTAAAGCCACGCACGCTAACAAGCTGCCCAATGGGGGAGGCACGAGCGCTGCAGGATTTCGAGGTAGCGGTAGGGAGCCGAAATGCCGGAGACGCCGCGGCTGTGCCGGCTAGCAAACCTGGCGCTGTGCGTTATCATATGAAAGTGTTCGTACATTAGTTTGCGCACCTTATAATGTTATGGTGTCGTGAGGAGGCCCTTGAGCATCACACGACAGCCTTGCAACACAGTGTGCGGCACACGTGGCCTAGGCGTCGTCTATGGAGACAAACACCACAGCGACAATCTCATTAGTGACAGTTACATCTGTGTTTTGTTGGTCGATATTTTGAAGTGTTGATCCAGAATATGGAGCGCTTCCCATTACTCTTCACTATACATTTTCTACACTAGCATAACCAGCGATACTAACGAAATCTGAACATGCCAGTAACCATTAAATTCCGAAGTTTTTATCTGTATGGGGCAAAGCAGCCACCTGATCCCGCCCTACGTATCGCTTCGAGCAACACCAATTACTACAGTACTCGCCTCGCTGCCCGCGGGGAGGTGCGATGTGGATCGCGGCGCGGCGGCTTCCCAGCGTGAGGTGTGGTGCTCCCTGATCGTAACCCGAGCAGGCGCCGCGTGATATCGCCGTGACTCAATCATTTTCTTATGTGTGGATTAGACTTTGAAAATGCCGCTTCGAAAGGAAAATAAGCGGAAACTTTTCGGAAACTTTGATGTAGAGTAGATAATGCTGTTACATTTCATACTTTTTATCTCAACAATTACTTAATCCAAAAATACGTAAAGCTAAGCAAAAACACATGTTATTTCAGCATAAATGTAACAAGCTCTTCACAACAGTTCTATAGTGCAGTGCTGTGCTCAGTTCAACGAAAACCGCTCGAAAGTCAATCTTCTGAAGCGGGCGAATGGCGAGCCACAGAAAGCTAAGAACAGCCTTGGATTTCATTTACCTTCTGCACTTAATGACCGGGCACACCATGTACAGTTTGTATCGAGGCGCCCTGTGTTATGTCTTCCTAGGTAATTCTAGGTCATTATCTCTCTCTCTCTCTCTCTCTCTCTCTCTCTCTCTCTCTCTCTCTCTCTCTCTCTCTCTCTTCCCATTATTGTGATGCAACTAATGTTTAACAAGTAGTTTGCATTCTCATTTTGTTTTCCTATATTTAAATAAGAATAAACATTACCTGCATCAAAATTAGACAGAGAAAACCGAATGAATGTTAGACTCTCTCTCTCTCTCTCTCTCTCTCTCTCTCTCTCTCTCTCTCTCTCTCTCTCTCTCCCGGGAACCTTAAACTCGTCCTCTTAAGCGATAGCAGCGTAAGCACTCAGGCGGAAAGGTTTGCGGTCAGGAATGGGGATAGATTAGCGCGGATGGCACAGCAAGGGAGGAGCAATAGGAGGATAGAGTGACTCCGCCGCCCTATGCTCTGAACAGAATGGCCCGGCAGGACACGAGCAGAGGTGATACTTGATAATAGCGACGCCTGGCCTGAGAGGGGACACTGGAAGGCAATCTGTGTAGTGAGTTTTTAGTACAAGACACTGCAATTTGAGGACAGGACAGAGAGAGAGAGAGAGAGAGAGAGAGAGAGAGAGAGAGAGAGAGAGAGAGAAAATGATAGTCATAGACCTCAGGTTAATAAAAGAAAAAAATATGTAGATAAGTAAAAACGCTGCCTCTCTCACCAAGAAATTGTCAGGAGCTGGAATCGAATTTGTAATATTTAGTCACTGAGTCTTGTAATGCACCTTTGAGCAATATAGCCCGAGAGAGAGAGAGAGAGAGAGAGAGAGAGAGAGAGAGAGAGAGAGAGAGTACACACACACACACATACACACAAAAAAATAGATAAATAAAAAAATAAATAAATAAATAAGTAAATAAATAAATTAATTAATTAATTAATAAAACTGTAATGAGGAATCTATACTGTAAATATATTTAATTTTTCAAGCTTCGGAATATGAAAAGGACCGCTGTGAAAAAAAAAAAAAACTATATACTCGTATTTTGATAAACTAATGTGTGCGGGGTACAGTTGGCGCAAAAAAAGATGAATAAATAAAAGTTTTGTAATGGAAAGAGTGTCCTTCCCTCTGATTACCAACGTACGTACACACAGCTACCGATCCCAGCTGTATTGGAGCGTTAAAACAAACAAACAGGCCAGTTGGTGATCATACACGGCTCACCTCACTTACCCACGCACCCAACCACCCACCAACACACACACACACACACACACACACACACACACACACACCACTAACACACTGACACATACACGCACTTTTAAACAGAAACAATTATAGAACAAGAGAAGGTCATGTAACTGAATCACACACACACACACACACACACACACACACACACAGAGAAGGACGTAGGCAAGTAAAGGCTCTGCGAAAGGCTTATGGTTATGTTACACAAGGCATGTCCTGACCACTTAAAGCTATATATCTGTTGTCATCACCCAGAATTTTATTTATTATTCTCTTGAATCTATTTGTGTCCGAGTGATATTAATGAATTCCTTTGACTCATTACGATCTAATACGTTTTTACAGTCTCTCTCTCTCTCTCTCTCTCTCTCTCTCTCTCTCTCTCTCTCTCTCTCTCTCTCTCTCTCTCTCTCTCTCTCTCTATCTATCTATCTATCTATCTATCTACCTTTCTATCTATCTATCTACCTATCTATATATCTATTTACCTATCTATCTCACACACACACACACACACACACACACACACACACACACACACACACACACACACACACACACACACACACACACACACACACACACACACACACACACACACACACATGTAATTAAAATCCCTTGGACAAGTATATTCATAGTTATAGGAACGTGCGTACATAGTTCATTCAAACCTTCAGATACAAATACATCTTCATTTAATCGAGTGTCGTTGCTCTCTATTTACCGAAGAAGACTCCTTACCTACTGCAATATGTGGATGTTCCTGACTACCTGAGGATGGCATATTGTAATAAACGTACGTGTATTATAGAAAAGAACTTGTTTCGTTTCTCCGGTGATTTGTGTCAGTGTTCTCTTCAGTTTTCTTTCTGGGTCTAGTGAGGATAATCTGCCACTCACACAGACAGGCACATACAGAAGACACACAGCTGAGAGTGACGTTTTCTAAAAATGTATGTGTGCTTATGTAAAACAAGCGGCGGTATATGTTTATAGGTTTGTGATTATTCGTTTTTTACTGGGTTTAGTGAGGATAATCTGCCACACACACACACACACACACACACACACACACACACACACACACACACACACACACACACACACACACACACACACACGGAAGCGCGCACCACAAGCAGGCATCACGGCAGCAAAAGAAGAAGGCGTGTAATTTTTTTTTAGGAGTCTTCGTGACGTGTATGAATCGAGGATCGTTAACTGTGGCGAGGGACTTCCTTCTTTACGCTCCTGGTCCACACGTCCCTGCCTGCCTGCGTCCCCCCACCTCCCGCCCTTCCCACCCTCCACCTCCCGCCTCTCCTCTTCAAGCCCCGCCAGCTCTGCCTTCATCATTCATTCATTAGTTATACATTGTGGATATTCATGAGGATTATCTAAACTAACAAAGATATTTTTTTCCCTTTCCATCTCTCTCTTTATCAATCTCTCTCTCTCTCTCTCTCTCTCTCTCTCTCTCTCTCTCTCTCTCTCTCTCTCTCTCTCTCTCTCTCTCTCTCTCTCTCTCTCTCTCTCTCTCTCTACCTCTCAATTTCTCTGTCCTTTCAGTGTCTCGAATCAGTCTTTTTTTTTTTGCTCTTCCTATTTTTTTTCATTCAGGTGATGAATTAATTTTGTGGTAGTGTATCTGTGAGTCCTCATGCGTGGTTATAGACATGATTGAGGTATACACACACACACACACACACACACACACACACACACACACACACACACACACACACACACACACACACACCGCGTAGTGTAGTGGTTAGCACGCTCGACTCACAATCGAGAGGGCTGGGTTCGAGTCCCGGCGCGGCGAGGCAAATGGGCAAGCCTCTTAATGTGTGGCCCCTGTTCACCTAGCAGTAAATAGGTACGGGATGTAACTCGAGGGGTTGTGGCCTCGCTTTTCCGGTGTGTGGAGTGTGTTGTAGTCTTAGTCCTACCCGAAGATCGGTCTATGAGCTCTGAGCTCGCTCCGTAATGGGGAAGACTGGCTGGGTGATCAGCAGGCGACCGTGGTGAATTTCACACACACACACACACACACACACACACACACAGCAGCCACTACGACAAAAGAGCGTGGTGTACATTAAAATTGGTAAACACACACACACACACACACACACACACACACACACACACACACACACACACACACACACACACACACACACACACACACACACACACAGAGAGAGAGAAACCAAGCAAAAATGCCTTCAAATATATATAATCTTAATATTAGGAAAAATATGTGTGGGATCTAAAAATTATGTGTATCAAAAAACTTTTATGCTCGCTTTCTCTTGCGGTAGTTAAAACTGAACCGTAAATTTTCGTTTTAGCATAAGGGCAAAGGACGCTTCCAGAGGTCACGGTATATAACATGTGCATTAACCCCTGGAAAGAAACCCCTCGCACTTATTTTCCGTGTGCCTTTTGAGTAATAACAGAACTTCCCTAAAAAAAAGAATAGTTTGGGCAAGTTTGAGCTCTTTTCACTAGTAACGCAAGTGTTTAAGGAGCTGAGACTGATAATTTAAAAAAATAAACTCATATGCAACAGCAGCTCCCTAAATGAAATAAATGGCAGGCAAGTTTGAGCACTCTTTACAACGCAAGCATTCAAAGAGCTGAGGCTGATAGTTTAAAAAAGAAACTCATATACAACACAAGTTTCCTTTTTCGTAGATTGCATTCTGCGCTTAGTGTCTGCGCAGCCTGAGGATAAGCTCCCACCACCTCACCTGCTACGCTTCACTCTGATAGGGACTCGCTTTGCTGTGGTGCGGTCAGAGTCCGTTTGGGGTGTGGCGAACGTTTCCAGTCGAGACCCAACACTTTCCAGACATCAGAGTTAATTTGATCTTGTTACTGCTTTGCTTATCTTTTCTGCTGAAATTTAGGCCATCGTAAGAAAATGGATAGTGATATGAAAAAGAACAAAAGAGAGCATTATCGTATTTCCTATACCACAAAATTATAATATACTTAAGAGATTGCAGCACAAAAAAAATGTTTGATGTTGAGCGCGGATCTGGCAAATATTTGTCCAGCAGTGAATGAATTAAATAAAGTTTTTTTTTCAATAAACATGTATTTTTCTCTTCTTCATCCCTTTCATTTCGATATTCACAATGTGCAGCACTGGAAGAGAAGTACAAGACCTTTACTGGAACAGCAGGAAAGAGAAAGATTAAAATAACTTGTTCATGTCTATCCTATATAATTATAATGTTCAGAGGTGACTATACATAGAGCAAAATTAATCCCTTAGTAGTTCTTGTTTACTAAAAAAAAGATGTGCCAGTTAAGAAAATCCGTCTCTTATTTTTAAATGGATCGACACATGTTTTGTTTACAACAACCCACAGCACAACATCATTGCAATAACTAGCATGGTCCAACAAATTATTCTTACACCAAATACTCGTACATTAAGCGCAGTCAGACTATTAGAAACATAAGATACACACACACACAATAAAAAGGAGCAAAGAACCTCCGCTTCACTCAGTCTCGGGTCCTTGGTAGGTTAGAAGGTGCAGGAAGTTTTTGTTTGGCAGCACCGCCGCTTGGTCCAGAGGAGAAATTTAACTAAGCACGAGTCAAGCAATCAACGTAGCACTGGTGCGTCGAGAACAAGTTCTCCCCTATCACGCCAGCCAGTCCGCGGCCCCTCGTCTGCATCGCAAGTCAGCCAATATATCACTGACATTTTTATTGAGAATATCAGTTCGTGTCTGTCCTTTAGCGCGGGAAGCGAGGAGGAGATGGCCAGGGAAGGGTGGCAGCAACTGATGGAGTGATGCCAGCAAAATGAAGTCTATTACGCCCTCGTGTGCTGCTCCATCTTGACGCCCATTGACGGCCTCAGGGTGGCTGAGCTAACCTTGAAGAAACTTTTCAAATATCTCACCTTAACGAGCTGCTCACCTGGGGAAGCTCAAGTGCTCCAAGCTTGATGAAAATTAATAACGCACTGATCACAGGCAAGTGTCGAATGTAACCCTGCGGTAGTAAGTGCGTCGCGGGGAAGCTGAAACATTCTGGTAGTGTGCAGCCTTCCCCGCGACACACAACGACACACATGGCGGGGGCGTCGTCCGCGGGTACGAATATCACAAGAACATCTTCGTTAGTTACGGTGACGTCTGTGATTTGCTGCTTGCCTTCTGTCAAGCGGAGAAACGCTCGCCTGCCAAGGGGGAGGCTTGACGCTGGGCAGATCCAACTCATCTGCCACAAAATTGCCGCAATGAACGAACGCAATGACAGTTACATGGGTCGAACGTCTTCATAAGCTCTTTAATTAATTCAGCATGTGGGTAATGAACCGTTTCTTGTCTTTCCGTCGTCTCCGGTGAACTGTGTGCCGGGCGGTCGCAGCGTCTGGGGTAGGGAGTCCTGCGGCGCCCATCCCCTTACAAACGTTGACTCTTTCTCTCTCGTGTCTTCAGGAGATAGATCCCTTAAATAGAAGAGTTCTAGTTTTGGTAAGTGGGCTCTCTCTCTCTCTCTCTCTCTCTCTCTCTCTCTCTCTCTCTCTCTCTCTCTCTCTCTCTCTCTCTCTCTCTTACTGACAATTTTAACTTCTTTGATCTTGATAACGAGACAATACGTCGGTTAATTAACCAGTTAATTAATTAATTGAAACATAAACACTGCAGACAATTTTTCTTTTCTATTCGGGTGAGTGGCATATTGTTTCATTCTCCGCAGAAAACACTCTATAAAACACATCAAGGAAAGTTTTGCACAGGACACGTTTCTGGCGGAGAGGAATGAGGCAACAGCTTGAGCGAGGCCAGAAAAGTTCCCCCAAGAATATTCCTGCGATTGAAAGCTGAAGGAGTGACGTGTCGCGTTCGTTTTGCTGTGATGTGTGTTTCCGCCTCTAATTTCCCTCCACGTGTCAGTTTCGTGACCTCATTCAAGTGACCTGTGTTTCAAGCCACGAAAAGTCAATACAGCCATATACAAGGTGACGGAAATCTATAGGTACAGTGTAAACAGTTCAGGAAAAAAAAAAGCCTTCTTATTGCCTCATATTGCCTTTCCGTGTTCTTTATTCATCATTTCTTTTATTGTTCAGTGTATGACATGTACCGATTTGTGTGTAGATTTCTAGTCAAGATATCTTCGTCATAATTTCATTTTATTTCATTCTGTTAGGTTTTGAGCCCATTCATTCTTTTTCCATGCAATTAACACAAAAATTCCATAACATAAACCTACTCGGTATTGCAAGATGTTTTCTGTCCATCGATCCTCCTCACAAACTAACCAAACACCACTTCGATCACACGAATGTATCACAAGGCCGGTCTTTTTAATGATGTCCCAAAAGGTTGCATACCCTTCTTAGCCCTTCTCAGTCTTTCTTTGTACGAAAATCGCCTTCCCTTTCTCCACCCTGATTTAATAGTGCGATAGCTCCCAGAGGTAATGAAAACACCCTAGCTTCTTTTTACCGCTCTACCACACACGCGTGGGACTCAACCAGAACCATAATTTATCTTTATTCAAGAATGTTTTACCGAGAACAAAGTGAATAGTCTTTCAAGAATCCCATGTTTTATTTTGGCCTACTATTTTGTAGTAGATATTATATTTAAAGTTATTTGTATATCTTTTCCTTTTTTTCCTTTTTTTTTTGAGAAGTAATTTGTAAGAATACTTGTGTTGTATTACTTATGCTGAAATCCTTTTTTCATCTTTTATACTTGGTTCGTCAAAGGACTTATGCAGTATTGCATTACGTGTGTTGAATATCAATGCTATATTTTTATTTTTTATTCGTCAGTGCCATCGTATATTGTGTTGCGTATGTTAAAACCATTCGTGTCTCTTTTTTGTTGAACGGATGGAAATTTCGTGTCAGCCTTAATTGAAGGTTTTATGTTTTTTATCCTCTTAAATCACTAACATAGGAAAGTACTCCCGCCGTGAAATTACTTCATAAATTAATGGCCGGTAGTGCGTTACATCATGCGTATACCAGCACGTCTGTATTATTATGCTAAACCATCATCCGTATAAAGCTCGAAATCATAGCAATCCATTATTAACCAAAAGAATAAGGTTTCTCTGCTATGGCTTTCTTATATCACTATGCTATCACTATGCTTATATTATTATGCTAAACAAGCGCCTGTATAAATCCTAGAATAAAAACAATCCATTTTAAGAATATAGGAAGAAAGATGATCAGGCCTACACGTGGCAGTCCCTGTATAAAACGTACCTACTTATTTCCACCTATTATCCTCATCCATGAATTTGTCTAGTCTTTTTTAAAGCCCTATAATGATTCAGCACTAACAACTTTATTACTGAGGCTTTACCATTCGTCTACCACTCTACATATTTGAGAACCTTCCTATCTCTTTCTTAAATCTAACTTCATTAAGCTTGATTCATAATTTTCTTGCTCTATCCTGATTACTGAGCCTGAGGATTTTGCTTATGTCATCCTTGTTATATGTCTAAGAATATTTCCTTTCAAGCCATCCCTCTCTAAAGAATATAACTTTAAACGTGATAATTCTTAAATTTATTACTTTCTGTCAATTTCCATTAGAATGATATACATCGATTTCACTGAATATTCACCACCGTCACAGAAGAACCCCTCAAGATGGCAGCACCTTCACAAGACAAGATAATCAAGAAACAATAGAATCAGTCCTGACAATAATGACATCTACTCACCATGGTGTCTGCAGCCCCGACACTGTTGCCTTTGCCCTTGCTCCCCTCTCCCCCCTAACGTCAAGAGTACAACAAAGAAAACATGGCCTGAGGACCCGCCCACTTCAAGTCCTTCTTGCCCACGCTTTTAGCTGGCTGAACTGTGCAAGAAGAAGTTATGTGAGGCGAAACAACGACAGCTAGTAACATGTACTGCTACAACTACTGCAACATCAAAAACAGGATCAATGATATCATCAGCAACAACAATGACAGCGATGACGAACGCAACAAAAACAACAACAGCAACAACAAAATAATAAACGCAACAACAATGACAGCGACGGCGAAAGCAACAACAACAACAGCAACAACAAAACAATAAACGCAACAACAATAACAAAAACAGGGACAATAATAAATATACTACCATCAGCAATATTGAGAAGACGAATAAGACAAAAACAACAGCAGAATTAGCAGCAACAGCAACAGGAACAGCAACAGTAACTGCAACAGCAACAACAACAACAATAATAACAACAATAAAGAACACCATCATTACCACCACCACCACCACAATCAACACCACAACCACCACCATCATAACCACTACTACCACAATCACCAAAACTTCACCACCACCACCATCACCACCACCACCACCACCACCGCCGCTATTAACATCAGCAACTATATATAAATACACTTCCGGGAACATCCTTCATTAAAGCGCAGTTAGTCAGTGTACATACAAAATGAAACCGAAGAACAAACATTTGGCGGGTGTCGCTGGCGCCGTGAAGTGACAATTTACGAGCAGTGAGCCGCTAAGACAAGACAGGCTGTGAACGTATGAGCCTTTGACGCACCAACTAACACATGTGGGAATGAGAAATCACCCGCATGCCGTGGGGCGCTGGTGGCTCGTTTTTCACTTCCCCTCCGGCTGGCTTCTGACTGCCCGTTAACGACTTCATGGATATTGTAAGGTCAATGGGGACTGGGCATCGTATTTTCAAGCGCTGTGAGTTCAGATACTATTGCTTTGGGTATCATTTGCGTGTTTTCCTTATTGATTTTACAGAATTATTGTTGAATTATCACTACATTCAAGAAATACTCAGTTTCTTATAGTTGTTTTTTTTTTTCTATTGGCTTTGCAGGATTGTTGTTAAATGATAGCTAATCATGTAAACATCCTTGAAAATCCACAGTGACTCCAGGAAAAGCCTCTTATAAGTTGTCGGGTTAAGATGAGGAAACGTTTGAGAATACAATTAGGTATTCATGGGTGATTTTTTCTTGGTGCCTTTTCAGAATCCTTGTTAAATTACCACTGCATGAGACTTTTATTCTCAGACTCCTTGAAAGTTGGAAATTCTTCTTGTCTTTGAAGAATTATTGTTAAACTATCTCAAGTCATGTAAACACCCTTGAAAATTCCTTGTAACTTGGAGGATAAGACGCAGGAAATTAATGTTTAAGAATGCAACAGAGTTCTCATACCTATTTTCTATCCTTGTTAAATGATCGCTAGCGTCATGAAGATATCCTTGAAAATCCCTCGTAACTTCAAGGAGAGCCTCTTAGAAGTTGTTAAGATAAGACGAGGAAACGTTTAATAATAGTGTTGGTATCTGTTTTCTATTGACTCTGCAAAATCATTGTTAATATATCATTAGAGTCACGAAAACACTCTTGAAAACCCTCAATAATTTCAAGGAGAGCCTCTTAGAAGTTGTCGAGATAAGACGCAGAAATGTTTGAGTATTCAACCTAATAATGAATGCAGATGTTTCTATTCTGAACTCTGGATAGATACACAGTGCACGATTCTTACAATGGGAAGGTTAGCAAGGCCACGAAATGACTTACTACTACAACAAGTACGAGGACTTCTGAACCCGTCCCTGGCAGCGCCCCGCCTTGCCTTGCCTCGCCTCGCCTCGCCTGACATGGAGGAGAACAATTCAGACTCACACTATCCTTTACAAATGTTTATGAGGGGCTTAAGAATGAGTGAATGAAGTTAAACAAATATCTTTATTGCCTGTCAGAGTGGGTGTCAGAGAGCAGGGGCAGCAATGCACACACTTGTTGCCTCACTCTCTTAGGCAATGCGCGGCAGGGGCTCGTGTGGCTTTCCCGTGAGGCGTCTTGGTATAGTAGTTCCTCGTTTAGGGGAACACTGAGGTCAGCTATGTGTTATGGCTCACTGTAGAGAAAGTCACTGTAATGTTCGTATTTTTTTTATTTTTTTTGGAAAGTTAGTTATTTTTTTCAGTTTTGTTTTATATACTCAATATCGATCTATTTTCCTTTGTTTTATCTTTTTTTCCTTATTGTTTTTGTTATTCCTCTTCTTGTTCCTCTTCCTCTATTTTCTTTCAGTTGCTTTCATTAAACCAATCTTTATCTCGCTCCGTCTTCTGCGCCGTCCTCAGTCACGTCCGTTACAAGCAAGACTTCCTTCACTGCTTCCATAAACTTTCTCTTCAATTTCTATTAAGTAAAGATGTCAAAAGGCATTTCCAAGGATGCTTAGGGGACACACACACACACACACACACACACACACACACACACACACACACACACACACACACACACACACACACACACACACACACTTCATGAATGTGTTGGCGTTCATATGCTGCAATAAATATCAGTTTCACGCGTCAGGACTGTTTAGCCTCAAGAAAGCTTCTCCTCCATTATTTTCACAGCTAACTCTTGCACCACGGGCTTGGTTGTCTCCACCACCACTGCCACTACCACCACCACCATCACCACCACCACTATCACCAACACCATTTGCTATACCCATCTCCTAATATGCACCCATCATCTCTATCACAACATCACTATCACTACCACTACTTCTACCACATCCAAGCATTATTTCCATTATCGGCACCATCTTATCCAGCACCCACCCCATCCTAACACTACTACCATCATTACCACACCTTATTTACCTCTATCCTTAACAACACTACCACCAACATTCTCACAACAAACTACAGTAACAATATCTGCAGCATTATTCCAGCTTTTCCATCATCCTCCCTCCTCCTCTCTCTCCTCACCATCCATCTAATCCTTCCACTAAGTCTTGTCCCAATAGCTTTCCCTTCAACCCATTACATCCACCCATCCACATTACCATTCCTCCCATCCCCTCCACGTAGCCCACAGTCCATCTCACCTCTCCATCTCGCACATCAATCCCTCACCCAAACTTTCACTCATCTATCTCTCCCCCCACCCTAACCCTCCACCTCACCGCCCTTTCATCCTCACCCCAGGAGGTCCATCTTTTCCTCACCCAGACCTGGCCTACCTCAGCCTTTCCTTTCTCTTTCCCCCACATTCTTTTTCCGCTTCAGTCCGCCCATCTATCCCAGCGCCCGCCGCCTCACGCCCGTCACTCCGCTCTCGCAGGTTCCCACGACGCCCGCAGTTAGTCATCCTTTTAACACGTCAGCTATGCGTATGTGCCCCGTTACTCTCCCTTGGCCAGGACAGGAGACGCCCACAGCTCGGGACGCGGCGGGGAGGCTGCGGCTGGCGAGCGGCGCGGCCCTGGCCTTGTGTGAACTACATGTGACTTCTGTATGTGTGTGTAATTCACCTCGGTCTTCTGCTGGTCACCCAGCCAGTCTTCCCCATTACGAAGCGAGCTCAGAGCTCATAGACCGATCTTCGGGTAGGACTGAGACCACATCAACACACAACACACACCGGGAAAGCGAGGCCACAACCCCTCGAGTTACATCCCGTACCTATTTACTGCTAGGTGAACAGGGGCCACACATTAAGAGGCTTGCCCATTTGCCTCACCTCTTACCGGGACTCGAACCGGGCCCTCTCGATTGTGAGTCGAGGGTGCTAACCACTACACTACGTGTATGTGTGTGTGTGTGCTTGTGAAGTATACAAGTAATAGAGGTAACACAAACATGACATTATTCTTTTTCTCTCACTAAATTACCATGAGATCACAAGAACTTAAAAAAATTAAGAACGCTACAAGAACTCACCAATATGTCTACTACTCGTTCTTGTATAAAACACTCCTCCGTATCCCTTCCCACTTATCCCACCCCATGCACAGACCCGTCACTGCATTGCCAACATATCAGACGTCGACGACAGGAAACATGAAACACAGTGACAGTGAGTGCAAGATCTTACATAACATCTAACCACGACTGTAGGACAAAGCTAATACCAGTGACGGCGGTGGAAGATAGTGATGGTGGCGGCGGATAGTGACGGTGGTGGTGATGGCTGAGCGGTAAGCCTCACGACGAGACGAGCAGGAGACGAGGGACGGTCACGATGCGGGGGAGGGAAGAAAGGGCGGAGGCTACGTAGGAGGTGGAAGCAGACGAGACGAGAAGAGCACTCACCTCATCATCTTACCTTACCACTTGTGTCTACAGAGAGCACTCGTATAAGGTACATCTCAAGGGGACAAAGAGTGTGTGAGGCGTGAATGTCTAGCACGCACCATCACCTCACCCCTCCCCTCAACCAGCACGTGTCTCTCCCGGGGTGACTGGGTGCATGGTCCCGGTCTCATAAGCCTCTTGGTGACGCTGGGTGTAAGGGGAAAGAGAGAAGGAGAGGAGGTAACCAAGAGAAAGAGGGAGTGGTAGCCAAGGATGGAGAGAGGAATGAAGAATAGTCGAGAAAATGAGGGACGAAGGGAAGTAAGTAAGGAAATGAGGAAAGAAGGAAGACGTGGAAGGAGTAAATGAGGGAAGGCAGGAGTGGTAGCCGAGGAAGGCGTGAGGGAAGGAGGCGTGGGTAAAAACTGGGGTGGAAGTGATGGAAGACGAGATGAGTGAAGATGTGAGAAGTATACTAAGCGAGGAAAGGAGGGAGGAGGGAAGACGTGGTGGGAGGAGCAAGCGAGGGAAGGAGATTGGAGTGCAGGGAGGGAAGTGAGAAGAGGCGGGAGGGTAAGGTTGGGGAGGGATGAGGGCGAAAAAGAGGAATGAAAAAAAAAGAAAGGAGTAAGGGAGGGAAGAAGGGAGGAGTGAAGGCAAAGGAGGGAGTATGGGAGGAAAAATAAGAACGGTAGGAAATAGAAGAGAAGGTTTACGTACAGGCCTTCAGATTTTTACCGTGTCGTGCTCTTCTTCCACGCTCAAATATTACCCGGATTTCAGTTCATATTTTCTTGCTTTCGACCACTGGCTCTCCTTCCACGTTTCATCACGGCAATCACATGACCGCAGACTGAACTGACTTGCATCATTACTGGCGAAGTGATCCACTGAGGAGCTCCTGCTGTAATGTGCTATTCTTGTGTGTTACTTAAGGATCATCCAACGCCTTGTCTGTTCTTAAAATGCTTGAAGACTCGCCTGCATGCCTATCTTTATATCTTATTATACCCGAGCATAATGTTTTCCTTTAACCGAGAGCACTTACGAGAGAGAGAGAGAGAGAGAGAGAGAGAGAGAGAGAGAGAGAGAGAGAGAGAGAGAGAGAGAGAGAGAGAGAGAGAGAGAGAGAGAGAGAGAGATTTTTAACATAATGTCCCTTAAGTAAATGTACATACTAGCATTTTTATATTAACCTTTTCATTATGAGACAAAATTATCTCATCATTGCTTCAGATTTTTCTTATATCTTTGTACCTCAGTGTCTTATATTATTCTGTAGGCTGCAGAAGGCATGAATTATGCTAAAATCTACAGTCTGTGTCCAAGCAGACTTCTAAAGTGCTCACGGTGTAAAGAAAAATTACCACAGGAATGAAAAAAGGTTAAATACGTTCCTTTCTCGACGCACACACACACACACACACACACACACACACACACACACACACACACACACACACACACACACACACACACACACACACACACAAATTCTACCCATAAAAACACAAACATGCAAACCTCTCTCTCTCTCTCTCTCTCTCTCTCTCTCTCTCTCTCTCTCTCTCTCTCTCTCTCTCTCTCTCTCTCTCTCTCTCTCTCTCTCTCTCTCTCTCTCTCTCTCTCTCTCTCTCTCTCTCTCTCTCACGTACGTATCTTACCCAACGCTTCACTTACCGCAATGAAATTTAGCCACACTACACTACACCTCCCAGGAAACCACTTCATACCAACCCCACATCACTCCCTCACTCCTTCAGTATTACGTATCCGCTCGTCCTTCCTTCCTTCCTCCTCTGTATTCCTTCCTTACCATTCCACTGTAACTCCCAATGACGTGATGGAGACATTGAAACCTGCGCATTTACCTAACTCATCCCTCTCGCTAAGTTTCCGAGTCCTGCGTCGCTCCGTTCCGCGTCGTGTATATTGGAGTTTATTAATCGAGGAGACGCAGTGGTGGTCGTTAGCTGGATGCGTTTTCGTGGTTCTGCGTTGGTTTGTGTTTGGTTTATGTCATTCCGCGGATCCAATTGCCGCTGATTACTGCCTGTGAGGAGATTAGAGGATTACAGAACGCGACAGACAGAGAGACAGATAGATGGATAGATAGATAGATAGATAGATAAATAGATAGATAGAGAGAGAGAGTATAAGACAGAAAGTAATGATAATAATATTCAAAAAATCTTCATGAATCAATAACAAATGCTAATTGGAAGAAGGATAGGTAGAAGAGACAGATGAATAAAAAGAGAAGGAATAAAACCATGATAGATAGGAGATGAAACAAAAGGAAACAAAAATGAAGATGACTTAAAGGAGATAGAGATAAGAAATGCATAGAAGAATACAAGGAGAGAGAGAGAAGAGAGAGAAGAGAGAGAGAGAGAGAGAGAGAGAGAGAGAGAGAGAGAGAGAGAGAAAGATGAACCTCTACCATTATGTAATATAGTTTACAATTCAAGTTTTTAAGCCTCAGACAGACGTTTTGTAACCTTTGCTACTCGTTAACTGGTTGGATTTTTTAGTGAACCTTGTAATTAGCAAGCAGATGGGCAGAGAGAGAGAGAGAGAGAGAGAGAGAGAGAGAGAGAGAGAGAGAGAGAGAGAGAAATGCAAGCTTGGAGGTAAAAAAATTAAGGGAAAAAAGCTAAACCAGGTCTATAAGGATACGAAAAAGGAAAGGAGAGAAAAAAAAGACTAACAAAGAAAAAACTTGACTTCCTGGAACCTGCCGCTCATATGAAGAAAGGAAGGAAAAAGTTAAAGAAAATGGGAGATGAAATGAGAATGAAAAATGATGAAAGTTGGAAGACGACGGAGAGAGAGAGAGAGAGAGAGAGAGAGAGAGAGAGAGAGAGAGAGAGAGAGAGAGAGAGAAGATGTATAAGGAAGAAAATAATGATAATAAGGAGGAAAATGCAAAAAAACTTAAACATTCACACAAAACGAACAAAGAGATGAACGAAATGACGGAAGGAAGGAAGACCAGATGGAGAGACGGAGAGATGTATGGAGGGAGAGGAGAGGAAGAGAGAATGAAAGAGATGGAGAGAGGGAAGGAGTGGGAGGGATAAAAAGGCATGGAGGTAAATTTAGAGGGATAATTTTTGCTTAAGTCATGGTGTGTTTCTCTCGACCCTGAGGATGACCTTGAGGGAGAGAGGGAGGGAAGGAGGTAGGAAGGGAGAGAAGAAAGGAAGAGAGGGAGGAAGGGTGGAAGAGAAGATAGCAAGAGAGGAGAGGGTATAGAAAGGGAAAGAAAGAAGGGAAGGGAAAAAAAGCAAGGGAAGAAAGGTAATGAAGAGGAAAATAGGAAGAAAGGAGAGAATATAAGTGAGAGGAAGATAGGAAGGGTGGAGGAAAAGAGGAAGGAAGAGAGAAATACGGAGGGACAAAAGGTAGTAAAGAGAGAGAAAGAGAGAGAGAGAGAGAGAGAGAGAGAGAGAGAGAGAGAGAGAGAGAGAGAGAGAGAGAGAGAGAGAGAGAGAGATACAGACGAGGTGTGGAGAGCGATGGAAGGAAAGGAGCAAAGAAAGGAAGGAAAGACGGAAAGAAAAGAAAAGGAAGACAAGGTAAGCCGGAATGAGAAAAATAAGGAGGAAGATGGAAAAAATAGAAGACAGAAAAAAAAGGAAGGGAAGCTTAAGAGAATGATTATAGTGAAGCTGGGAGAAAAGGAAGGAGAAAAGAACGAAGGAAGAAAATGGAAAAGAGAAACAATAAAGGATGCCTGAAAAAAAGCTGAAAATAATAAAAATGTATGTTGGAAAAAAAAGAGAAAGAAACTGGGAAACAGCAGGAATTAAAGGCGTATTGATTAAAGGATATGAGAGCGAGAGAGAGAGAGAGAGAGAGAGAGAGAGAGAGAGAGAGAGAGAGAGAGAGAGAGAGAGAGAGAGAGAGATTCGTTTCAGATTTCTTGTACTGACCACATTCAGTTTCACTTTCTATAAATAGGTCTCCATATTTTTACTGCATTATCATCTATTTGTTTATTTACTTTCTATTTCGTCCTTGGAGCCACGAACGTAAATCTCCAAACATTTCGTAATCGAACAGCAAGAAAAAAGTAAATAGATGGAAAAAAAAAAGTAGCATTGAGCATCATTTATAAACATTGCAAAGCGCGTTATTTATATTCAGCATTCAAATCAGTTCAGTAGCAAAAAGATAAAAAAGAAAAAGAAAAAAAATAAACGTGGTTGAATATTTCCGAGTATCGTATTTCATTTTTTTTTCTTTATCAGTTCTAAATCTTTTTCCTGCGCATATTTCTTTATTCCGATTGAAAGATGCATGACAAGCTCTTTTTTTGGCGGCCCACTGAATAGCATCATTAGCCTGAATTTTAGTCTTTTGTACCTTACGGAATCAGCACGTAAATAGAATGGATAATGAGAGGACTTGGAAGAAAGAGAGTGGCGGTAGGGGAGGTGGTGATGGTAGCGCTAGTGGTAGTGGTAGTGGTAGTGGTGGTGGTGGTGGTGGTGGTAGAGAGTCCCTGTTTGAAATCCATCGTGCTATTCACATTAAGATTACAGAAGACTGGTTAGTTTACTTTGCTTCCCCGCCAGCCAGTGAGCTTTGTCCCAGGATTATGGAAATAACTTAAGTCTTCTAATTTCGGGACACTATTTATTCCTGCCAAAATATGATGCCTTTCAGATTGTGATCCACTCAGTGAAATTAATGAAATGTGTTTTAAATCTAACTTAACCCAGGCCTCGTATGAAAGTGCTAATGTTACTTTAATATTATCCATTTGTTCTAATAAAGATGTTTCAAAGGTCAGAGTGATGATTAGTTGCCGTTCTCATGAGTGTTTTATTTTTCCTCTCTCTCTCTCTCTCTCTCTCTCTCTCTCTCTCTCTCTCTCTCTCTCTCTCTCTCTCTCTCTCTCTCTCTCTCTCTCTCTCTCTCTCTCTCTCTCTTCCTGAATGATGTAGTGTCTGCTGGAAACTTTCTGGAATCACGAAAAGTACAATGATTTTCATCAGTTTACATGAAGAAAACACCCTTGAAAACTTCTATAACTTTAGCCCACCACTCTTGTGAAATCTTCTCTGAAATCATGAAAGCATCCGCGAAAACCACAATGACATTTAAAACTACATCTGCAGTTATGAAAAAAAATCTGAAAACCACATTAGCTTCCATCAAAGGGCATGAAACTTGGAAACAAAAAAAAAGAACAGCCACTTTTAAAAATCACAATAACGTGTTTGGAATCATGAAAGCATCCTTGAAAACCACAGTAAGTTTCCCTAAATCTTATAAAGCTAACTCTGAAATCATGAAAGTACTCTTGAAAACCACAGCACATTACAACAACCTGTTAAAGAAGCCTCGAGATAAGAGAGCGAAACATTTGAGAACACGGTCTCCGGTCTTAACGCTGCATTGTAACTTGCTTCTATTTAAAACATACCGCCTATTACACGCCTCCCTTCACATTATCTCCCTGAACCCTGATTACAGCCACGATATACTCGCTCCGGCTCGGGTAATGGGCGGGCTCGGCGGCCTCCGCTTGCCAAACACAGCATATCATCACAGCTCGCCTGTCCCCGCTAAGTAATATTCAGTCATTAAAGTGTCGGAGGTGATGGCAGCCGGTTCGTCCGTCCCCGCCACCTCCCCACACCCGAATTTCTCAACGATGGGTATTAGCGATAATTAACGGTGTTTTAATTAGCAATGGGGTAGGATACGCCAAATTTGACTTGCCCTTCCTTCCTCGGAGGTCTGACTGCGCTCGCTTCACTACTAAGGTGCAAGCAGCGCATATTTATTTTTTACTCCCTGCCTTGATGCGCTTATTTTCTGAGCTGCACTGAGGAGAAGGCGGCAGTAGAGGGAGGGGATGAGTATCCAGTGTGATATCCTCCCACCTCCCCCCCTACAGCTGGTTATGGGGAGATTTCGGTGTAGGTTGGGGGAAGAGAAGGGCGGTGCACATGGGGTGGTAGGGATTCTCATTTGTGTGAGTGCTTGTGTCTGTAAATGTGTGGGTCTGTGTCTGTGTGTGTTTGCCAGTGTCCTTCCTTTGTGTGTGTGTGTGTGTGTGTGTGTGTGTGTAGTAAGATGAGGTGCGCTACACTATACCAAGAAGATCCTGGTATGATTATGATGGTGTGAGGTGGAGAGGAGAGCAGAGGAGAGGAGAGGAGGCTTAGAGGTAAAAGGAGGTACATTATTATCTGTCCTTGTCTGCCATTATATCTTACAAGACTCTCTCCTCTCTCTCTCTCTCTCTCTCTCTCTCTCTCTCTCTCTCTCTCTCTCTCTCTCTCTCTCTCTCTCTCTCATATCCTGAGTATCATTCGTCTCCTCTGTCTCCTTCCACAGTGCCTCGTTTCTCTTCTTCTCCCTTTCCTCTTAAGGCTGAGACTCCACGCCTTACTAGGACCGCCGGGAGAGCACGTCGAGAAGGGGGAGGAGTAGGAGACAGGAGGAGGAGGAGTGAGTAGGTGTCTGGGCGGCAAGTGGCTCTGGGATTGACGAACTGGCTGGTCAGATTAATGGCTGGATGGTTGCTTTGGCGAGTGTCTAAGCACGTAACTAGTGTCTCAAGAAGGTAGGGAGGCTGGAGGTTGAAGAGCTGACTGGCTAGATGGATAGACGGATGACTGGTTAACTAACTGCCTTGCCCTTGTCTGAGGTGCTGCGTGGAGTACTTGTTTGTCTGTCTGCCTGCTCGTCTGTCTGGTTGTCTAGTTGCCCGGGTGCGAGAGTTGACGGTTGTGAGAGTGATTGTCTTGCTGGTATTGAATGGGATGCAAAGTGGTGTGACGCCGCATCATGGACGAGGTTCAGTTTGTGTGTGTGTGTGTGTGTGTGTCAGGAAAGTGCTTCTGTCTGCCTCTACTTGATCAGGCTTGCATACACCTCTTGTAGTAGTAGTAGTAGTAGTAGTAGTAGTAGTAGTAGTAGTAGTAGTAGTAGTGGTAGTAGTGGTAGTAGTAGTAGTAGTAGTAGTGGTGGTAGTGGTAGTAGTAGTAATTGTAGTAGTAGTAGTAATAGTGGTGGTAGTGGTAGAAGTAGTAGTAGTGATTGTAGTAATAGTAGTAGTATAGTAGTAAAAGTAATAGTAGTAGTGGTGGTGGTGGTGGTGGTGGTAGTATTACTGTAGTAGTAGTATCACCACTAACAACAATACCAAAAACAACTACACACACACACACACACACACACACACACACACACACACACACACACACACACACACACACACACACACAGGACAGCGCATCACATCACAGGCTGACTCAATCATCATTTTCCGAGCTATTACATCCACATATATAGAGAGAGTGAGTGGATTTCAATTACCCGACCAACTTTATCACACACACATGCTCACATACACGCTTCATACATACGCACACACACAAACGCACATACCTATACCTTACACATACACATGCATACATACACATTAGCGGCCTGAAGTTACATATCTGCTCGATGTGACAAATGAAGGGCAACTTTATGGTCTGTTTCTTTTTTTTTTTAATCATTTTTTCATCTCATATTCATTCAGTCTCTTTTTTTTTCTTGTTCCGCTCTATCCTCTCCCATTCCTTACTATATCCTTCTTTTGTTTCTATTTTTTTTCTTTTTTACTTTTCTTGCAGTCTTTCTTTTTATCTCTTTTTTATTCATCTTCGTTTCTGTTCTACCTGTTTTGTTTGGTTTTGTTCATTAATTTCCTTGTTTTTTTTATTATTTCTCTCTCATCTCCCTCTCATCTATTTTCTATATTTTCCCCTTTCTCTCACCTCATCTTTTCATCTATACTTAAACTTCATTTCTTCATATTCCCCTTTATTCTCTCTTCTTTTCTTCTCATCCATCCTCAGGTCTTCACTCATTCCTTGTTTTTTTTTCTCTCTCTATCTCATTTTTCTTCTTCCATGATATCCTTTATAAATCTTCCATCACCTCTTCCTTTTCTTCTCATTTATTTCCTGACCTTCCTTTTTTCAACATTTATTTTACTCTTCTTTCCTCTTTCCACTTCCATTCTTCTTGTGTCCCTTCCTCTCCTTTTCACATTTATTTCCGAGTTTTCTTTCCTGTTTTCCAATTTTTCATTCTTCCTTTCCTCTCCCTTCCCTTCCTGATCGTTTGAGGGAAGTAAACGTAACTTTTATACCGCCGGAGACAGTGACAGAAGGAGAGGAGCTGTGGTAAGACTGAACTGAAAATATTTTGACCTCAAGGAGTATATATGTAAGGTATTCATCGTCAGGTTTGAGCTGTGGTGGTTATGGTGGTGGTAGCGGTTGTAGTAGTAGTAGTTGTTGTAGTAGTAGTAGTAGTAGAAAGAAGTGGTAGTAGAAGAGTAGGAGTAGTAATTTTGGATATTCTTTTTGATGGTTCTTTTAGGAAGCCTATATATTCAGTGAGTATTTCTTTTCAGTATTGGTAGTCATATAAGCATTAATAGTAGTAGTAGTAGTAGTAGCAGCAGTACTAGTAGTGAAAATAGTAGTAGTAGTAGTAATAGTAGTAGTAGTAGTAGTAGTAGTAGTAGTAGTAGTAGTAGTAGTAGTATCAGTAATAGTGTAATAGTAGTAATATAAGAACAAAAAAATCATGATCTTGATACCAGTAATAATGATGACTGCTACTATTACTACAACTACTACTACTACTACTACTACTACTACTACTACTACTACTACTACTACTACTACTACTACTCTCATCACCTCCCTCGATCACCACTACCATCACCAATAAACTTATTCTTTTAATCAATCTAAAAACTCATATGCAGACACCCTCCCATATAACCTTTCTCCCGTCCCTTTCACACATACATTTCCTCCCACACCACTCTATCCATAACGCAACTCTATCGCTCTTCTCTCCACTGTATTGATAGCCTTCTCTTTTTTTCCCGCCTATTTCATTCTTTTTCTTCTTTCACTCTTATTTTTCCATTAGTATTTTTGTTCCTTTATTTTATTTTATTTATCCTTTTTTTTTGTCATCCGTCCTTCAGTGTTCTTTCAAGTTAATCGTGTGTTCTTCTCTCTCTCTCTCTCTCTCTCTCTCTCTCTCTCTCTCTCTCTCTCTCTCTCTCTCTCTCTCTCTCTCTTCTTCCTCCATCACACTTTTCTCTTCCACATTTCCCCCACCGTATCATACCTTAACCGCCCTTACTCTTCACTTACCACACCTTTCATAATCACGCTCTTCATCGCACACTTCTCTCTCTTCCCACGCGCGAACTCCTTTTCCTTCCAACACTTACGGGCACACCAACCCCCCACACGCTCTCACGCATACTTAACCTCCCATGCACCGCTCTTAATGCCCGCCAGGACTTGTATTTCCTTCACTCAGCGTATCTTTTCTTATTCTCACATCTACTTTGAGTTCAGCCTGCCTCCACACACACACACACACACACACACACACACACAGACGCAGAGGGACACACTCGCGCACAAGGACGACGCTCTCATTCCTTTGACAATTCCACTAAACCTCTTCAAATGTAACTTTCTTCGCCTTCAGGAATGTTGTGGCGGGTTGACAAAAGCGTGCAAGTGTGTGTGTGTGTGTGTGTGTGTGTGTGTGTGTGTGTGTTTGTTTTTCTTGTTTTTATTTCAGGTTATCTGTTTCTCTTACCTTCCTTCATTCCTTCTTTTCTTCCTTTCTGTCTCTTGTTTCGTTCCGTCTTTTCTTTTTCTTTACATTTAAAAACTCTTCTTTCTTTTATTTATTCATTGTGTAATAAATTTTCCTTTCTTTTTATCAGCCGTCTTTTCTTCCAAGTCTTCTTTTTTTCTTATTTGCAGTAATCTAACTTTTCATCTGCATTTTTATCCACGTTCTTCCTCTCAGTGTTTCTCCTTTTTATTCTAATGAAATCACGATATCACTGACAATACTTCTTTTCTCCCTTCCTTTGTTCTTTCCTTCCAATTTCTTATTTTACCCTTGATGTAGTACTTTCAATCCTTCATGCATTGATTCACCGATATTTTCCTTCATTGCCATTCTAAATCACACATCCATTCTTCATCTCTTTCCTTCCTTCCCTTTATACCTCTCCGTCCTATCTTTCATCATCATCATAACTTTCTACCAACAGTACTCCCAATAACTTTCCCTACCTCTCCCATCCATCTACACACACACACACACACACACACACACACACACACACACACACACACACACACACACACAGGCAACAGACATGAGCGAAAGCACTCACGACTGCATACCTCACGTCACATGCTAGCACTCACCTCGATCCTTTCCTCCTCTGCTCCCCTCCCACTCAATCTCACTCCTCTCTCTCTCCCTCTCTCCTCCTCTTAATGAAATACCTCTCCGGTGACTTGGATGACGAAGATAGATAGCGAGAGAAGTGCGACGAGGCTCACTGAGAACTTGGCGTGAGGGGAAATAATGTAACAAATGAGCTCTTTACCTGCCTGGAGTCCCGTCAGGTGTGTAGGGGAATGATGGACGAGCCTGAAATGTTAAGTCAAGGTAAATTCTGTAAGGTCACGAGCCAGGCAAACATGCAAACTGCTGCATCTAGGCGCCAAATAAGGTTACGTCATTGGTATCTTGGCGAGGG
>NC_059295.1:28280727-28313227 GCF_017591435.1 Portunus trituberculatus | reverse complement strand
TTGGCTTACAGAATCCCCGATATACCTTACCTTTTAATCCCTTCGATAGTGTGACGCTTTTTCATCTTGATTTTTGAGTGTGATTAGACTATCTTATTTGCATTAAAAAGGGTCTATCAAAGTCAGAAGATTAATGTCCACAGTCTTCAATATTTCAAACCCCACATAGGTTTCTGAAGGTATGTGAAATCACCAAATAGAAATCAGAATGAATATGAAAGTGCGTCAAGGGGTTAATGTGGTGTAGTGTGATGGTCCAAGTCGATGAGCAGGTTTTTAGTCTCGAATCAATAATGGGTCTTGATTAAAAGAAGACCAGAGATATTTCTAAATGGGCATAAGTGAAAATAGGTAGATAGATATCCTTTATGCAGTGAATACTAAGTGTTGGTGTGGTGGCTTCTTACGGTATTCCTTACTTTCTTTTATTCTGATGTCCATAAAAGATGTATCTGTTAATATTCACGTCCCTTTTAAATATGCCCATATTCTTAAGTTATTTATTTGCTCTTTCATAAATAATATTTTCAAGAGCCACAGAGATGATAACTAAGGACTTTATTCTTGTTTTTTCAATAGTGCAGAAACCTTGCTAAGCCATAAATAAATCTATAAAAAAAACACCCTTGATGAATCATGACAACATCCCAGTAGCCATCACTTGAGTCTTTTACATGTAGGTAGCGATGACAAGACACCGAAATGTTTAAAGATACTAATCTGAATGAAAAAGTTTAGTGTGTAACCCATGCTTGACGGAATGATGGACATGTATATAGACAGAAAGACTGCCAGACATATACTTTGGTAGCCATTTCACGTCCCCTAATTCTCTCCAGCAACTGACAAAAAAGGGAAACTTAAAAGGGAATACAATAGATATTCAACTAACTGGGAGACAGAGAGACTGAAAAGTAAACGACAGGCACTTTAGTACACAAATTCCAAGTCTTTTTATCCTTTCATGAGCACGAGGAAGAAGGACCATGTTGCTGTAGGGGTGAAGATGAAAAGTACACCGAACAACTGGGAGGAGGAAGTGTTTGAGATGATAGCGAGGGAGCTAAATGGATGGAGAAAAACGAGATACTGAAATTTTAAGATCGGGGTAGTCAGAGAAGTTGGCACGAGAGAAATTATATTAAAAAATTGTTGAGAGCTATATTCCTGCGGAGGTGTGAAGCCTGGATGCTGACATTTAAATGGAAAAGAGGAAGTTTAAGAGCAGGTTGGGCTCAGATATGTAGTAAGAGAGATGGGCTGGCTAGTTTGCTGATATTCAAGAAAGAAAATGTTTAAAACTGTGTACTTGTGAAGATATAAAGCCTGGATGCTGACAAATAGAGAAGAGGAAGATTTAGAGAACTTTGAGCTGAGGGAAAAA
This sequence comes from Portunus trituberculatus, assembly GCF_017591435.1. Taxonomy (NCBI): domain Eukaryota; kingdom Metazoa; phylum Arthropoda; class Malacostraca; order Decapoda; family Portunidae; genus Portunus; species Portunus trituberculatus. The sequence continues at coordinate 28,311,843 of NC_059295.1, read as the reverse complement.
AAAAAGCAGAGTTTGGATATGCGTACTTTGTGGAGATATAAAGCGTGAGTGTTGCAGAGTAAGTGAACGATTAGAGTACTTAAATGAGTTAGGCGGTGTGTACAGAAAGGTGTTCAATAAATGACTTAAAAAAAATGGGATGAAAAAAATCAGTTTCTGTAATTTTATACAGGAAAGAAAATTTAGTACTATAGATAAGAAGAATATAGATTAAAAAGTAGATGCTGATTGAAAGATATGGGACTGAGTGGCTTAGACTGAGTGGCTTATTAAGAGGAAAAATTGACGTACCGAGATTATGGTGGAAATACTAAAAAAAAAAAATAAAAAAAAAATCTTGGAATGAAATGTAAATAGAATGACGCAGGATGCAGGGTGAAAGGATGAAGAGAAGAGAAAGAGGAAGAGGAGGAGGAGGAGGTGGAAGAGGAGGAGGAGGAGGAGGAGGAGGAGTAGGAGTAGGAGGAGGTGGACGATGAAGAAGAAGGGAAAGGAAAGGAGGCAAGTCGTCGTCCTTCCTTCCCTCCGTGGCCTCCAGGCGTTATTTGGGCGGTGCGAGTAAAACAATAATTATGCGCCGTATCGAGGTAATTGCTCTAATTAACGCTGATCTCCCCCCGAGAGTTTATCGTAATGACCACTCCGTCCACACCGCCGCCGCCTCGTGCTGTTTGTTTGTTTGTACGACTTCCTCTCTCTCTCTCTCTCTCTCTCTCTCTCTCTCTCTCTCTCTCTCTCTCTCTCTCTCTCTCTCTCTCTCTCTCTGCATGTTTTTGTTGCCTTATTGCTTGTTTATTAACATGCGGAAAGAGACTAATTGCTTGGCCTGCCTGGATTTAGTTAAAATTTCTTGCTTCTTCTAAATTTAGTGCATGTTCGATGCGGTCGTGGTGGTGGTGGTGCAGCAGTGGCTGGAAATAGTGGTGGTGCGACGGTGGTGTTGCCAGAATCAAACGCAAGACCAAAAGAGGCAACGTAATTACGTCCAAACATTATAGCGAGCGTGCTGGCTGGCTGACTCTGTGGCGGCGGGCTAGACAGGTGATGCAGGACGCCCCGCGCTGCACAAAGGAGCACCAGCAGCTTAAGGCATATATATAAAGGTGGCGGTGGCGGCTGCGGCAGCAGCAGCGGTGGAGGCGTTTGCACCAAGAAGTGCTCACCAATAAGAGGAGAAACATTAGGGCGAGAACACCCAGGCGGCGACACCGTTATGTGGATTTATGTTGACCTTTAATTCAGGCATTTGCTGAGGACAGAGCGGCGGTGTGAGTGTCTCGGTGGCGCCCCGCTGAGTCGGGCACTTGCTTTGTCAGGCCCGAGTGGTTTATTATCCTGGCGTGATTGTTCCTGATCGCAGTCCCGCGAGGCGGTGCACTGGCCTGGCCGCGCCGCGGTAGCAACTCAGCCTATTTACCAAATGTTCTCAGGTTTCATAATCTTGACAGCGTGACAGAATTTGTCTTCGGTGACGACTCTCAGCTAACTCGCACTTATTGTATCGCTTGCAGCTTCTCTTGTTGAGAATCCCGACCGTTGCTGCAGCCGTCACGCTCTACAGAGAGACATTAACCGATGCTGTGACTCACGCTTGACGTTCGGCCGCCAGACGCGCCATAAGTCACTTTGCCTGTGACAGCCTGTGGCTTATCAGCCGAGAGATGGATCCTAAATTTAGTTATGTTTGAGTTTTGCTTCATCCTCTTGGAGGCCACGCGGAGGACGCGGTGCGTGGCGACGTGTTTATATGTCAAGCTACACCAATGCACCATTGTGCACCAAGGAATTTCATTGTTACAAATAATACATATATATGTTTAGGTGTGTATATATTATGCTCGTGCGTGTGTATCTGAAAGTGTGTGTGTGTGTGTGTGTGTGTGTGTGTGTGTGTGTGTGTGTGTGTGTGGGTGTGTGGGTGAGTTGATGGGTGTGGCTGTGTGTGTGGGTGAGTGGATGGGAATGTGGGTGGGTGGAAGTGGCTTCGTCAGGCACAATAACGGATGGGACAGAAGGGTGGCTGGGTCCCATAAGGCAGCGAGAGGGAGGTGTCAGTGCAGCGGCAGGTGGGGAGGAGAGATAGTAGAGTTTGCAGTCAGAACATGATAGATATTGATGCAGTGCAGTGACTCATGGCGAATACTAGGAGGCACTGTTTTTTTTTTTTTTTTTTTTAAGCAGCGGGACTTATGATGGCAGATGAAAATGAAGAAGAGGGGAAAGAGAAAGAAGTAGAGCAGGGGAAGGAGGAGGGTAGGCAGATACAAAAGAAATGGAATGAAACTGCATAGGAACAGCAGTCGGAAGTAAAGGGGCGAGGAACACTTGGTTTCCACCAGATGGTAGGGCGGTGCGTGTGTGCTGCAGTGTGAGGGTTAGTAGCAGGTGGATGTTAAGACCCTTCTCATAGTCACTGGATTCACAACATTCTTCCTCCCAGTGACTGAGTGGATATAACCTTACCTTTAAGTATGACAGTCTTGCGTCTAGAGAAAAAGGATGAGTTGAAGTAGGTCTGTGTCTGTAGGGTTTGCTAGCAACCGCGTCAGTATAGTTTCTCTAAAGTATAGTAAATAGAATTGTTTCTATCTCTGGATGGTTGAAAGGCCAACGTGATTATAGTATTGCTCTCTCTCTCTCTCTCTCTCTCTCTCTCTCTCTCTCTCTCTCTCTCTCTCTATCTATCTATCTATCTATTTATCTATCTATCCATCTCATACACACAGAGGAAGAGAGAGAGAGAGAGAGAGAGAGAGAGAGAGAGAGAGAGAGAGAGAGAGAGAGAGCGAAAAGCAAAGAAAGGTAGACGGGAGAAACGAGAGGCAGATAGATAGTTATAGGCATCATTTCCTCCTCGACAAACGCGTACTTTTTTTCCCCGCGGCAGGTCTGGATCAGTGGAGGTATCGTTTCTCTCTCAAGGCAACACAATTTTTCCCTGCAAACTGGATTACACTGATCAAAGCAACGCTCCCCAGATATAACTCGTGAGTTTTCCCTGCAGCAAGCAGTTTACATGCAAATAGAGAGATATTGAGAGCGGGAGGCCCTAAACACAGACCCAGATTGGCGGCGCTTCACAGAGGGCTTGGAGGTGAGACCCTGATGGCGGTGCAAACGATCGGCACAACACTGAAAACCCGCCCCGTGTGCCATCACTCGTGCCCCCCGCTGCCTGGTGATCACGCCGGCTAACTGCAGCACAGGCAGGTGGGTTACTTTCCCTGCACGGGCCAGACCAGCCTATACCAGTGCAGCTGCTGACCCCGCCTGTATCCCTCCACTGCCCTTGCTTTAATTGTCCCTCCAGGTGTTGGGTTGAGGAGTTCAGGTGCGGGGGTGATGCTTGCCTCTATGTTGCCTGGTGCGCTGCCACGATTGTTAGGTGAGAGGTACCTTTTTTTTTAAGATATGATTTATTTGTCTTATTCATCTGTTTATTTGTCTGTATGTTTGATGCCGCGTGGCTCTATGGTCACGTGATAAGACAAATAACGACACCCCTTAGCCTTGACTTTTTACGAAGTGGTCTTGTTTTTAGCGGCATAAGTTAATTAGTTTTAGTTTTTTTTTATTTATCGGCGTGTGAATGCGTGACGTGGGATGGGAGTGTACAGATTCTTCTTTATCCTTTTTCCAGGTTTAGACTTTACTGGTGAAATTTTTTTTTCTCACATTGATTAAGAACACCAGCACAAAGACTGACAGAAACGTTAACAGTACTGGAATCACTGAACTATTTATGTGTCTTTACAATAGATAGAGGAAAAAAAATGCTGTATATTTTTATCATAAAATGTAAAGTAACATCATACTCGAAAAAAAAGTAAAACCACAATTCTATGAAAGAAATGAGTTGATACGATAGAAGTAAAACTAACGCATGATCTAAATTTCATTCACGTTAAATCAGCTCTTACTCATCAAATGTTGTGGATTCTTGGGATGCTCAGACGACGTGCTTTGGAGGCGCCATCACCGCCGCCGCCGCCACCGCTTAGTGCGTGAAGAGACTCGCTAAGCCGCCTTGAAAATGGCTGGATAAAAGAAAAATATTACTGCAATTATGCAAAGAGGTGATGATGATAATCTTGGAATATACATGGAAAAGTCATACAGATAAAGACAGAGAGAGAGAGAGAGAGAGAGAGAGAGAGAGAGAGAGAGAGAGAGAGAGAGAGAGAGAGAGAGAATGAGTAAATGAGAAATATTAATCTGTCTATAACCATTTATATATCTCAACACATAAATAAACATATCGATCAAGTTTATTAGTGGACTGGTTGGCTGACTGACAGACAGGCATATAGACAGACAGATAAACAGCAAGCCACTTCAATACAAAGATCAATACAGACCCAGCAAACGTACACAAATAGATGTTTTCCTTCCCACAAGCTGACATGATAATGATTACCAGCGAATGAATGGATATATTTCTGGGAGTTACTCAGGTGGCCAAACATTTGCTCTGTAAACACGAGTCCGATGGAGATGTGGCTTAGTTTTCATGGAAGTATCAGCGCTTCTGACTGATTCATTACTTCAGGCAAGTTTTAGACCTCATAAAGCTACGTATTTTAGTTACAGGAAAGGAAAGGCATGATATAACGAGGGCGATGTGAACATAATCATTACGGTTAATTATCTAGATCAAACGAAGAGAAATATACATAAGTTAGAAAAATATCGATTCAATAAGGAAATAGAAAGTGGTTGTCTCTTAAATAAAGTGGTAGGTCAGTGCAATAGACTCAGTAATCAGGTCTTTAGTACGTATTTAAAAGCGAGGATCAAACTTGATGAAAGTCAGATTAAGAGAGAGAGAGAGAGAGAGAGAGAGAGAGAGAGAAAATGCAATTGGTTTTCAATTGAATAGAGTCAGTATTCAAGTCATCAGTAATGAGCTAACTGGGAGCTTTTAAAATGGAGATCAAACAGAATCATGGATACTGATGGGTCGTGGAAACAGCAAAGTATGTTTTATGCAGTGCAGACTTACTGGCTTCTTCTAATCTCTCTTATTTTCTTACGATCTGATGTCTATAAATTAGGATCAGCAACCCCCGATGATTAAAAAGTCCCTGGTTACAAGTAATACAAGCCGTGACCTTAATAAAATGCTGTAATGGTAGCCAGAGTAAACATTCAACTGCTGCCAAAGTACTGAATGTGTCACTTCCTCTCTATCCCCTGGGGAGTAGTCCAGCGTGTGAGGAGATGGAAGAATAACAAGAACAGATATCGGTTATTTATATATTCCTCCAGTTACGCCTCGTGCAAGAAAGGAATGTGACGACTTGCGATTTTTTTTTTTTTTTTTTACTTATTAATAGTACTAAGAACCTTATCAGAGTTATTTTTTTTTTTATCTTGGGGTAATTTTGTTACAACTCTCTCTCTCTCTCTCTCTCTCTCTCTCTCTCTCTCTCTCTCTCTCTCTCTCTCTCTCTCTCTCTCTCTCTCTCTCTCTCTCTCAAAACGTCTCTGAAACTATGAAAAAAAAAAGGTATTTACATAAAGTGGAGAGAGAGAGAGAGAGAGAGAGAGAGAGAGAGAGAGAGAGAGAGAGAGAGAGAGATGGAAGAAGGGAATTTGGGGAAAAGACACAAACAAACACACATAGACAGACCAGAAAGAGAAAGAAAAAGATCAAACAGACAGTAGCAGCAACAGCCATCCCTCTTCACCAGTCACAGAGTACACCAGATCTTTCACAGCCTTCCCACGCGCCACGACAAGAAGCAACGTCCGTCCCTAATCCCTAAATAAGGCGACGAGGAAGCGATAGCACGTTAGAATAAAGGCTGAAAAGGAACGTAAGTGAAGGTCTGGAAGAGTAGAGAGAGAGAATAAAGACGCAGTATATTTTTAACCTTGTTCCTCTCTTAGTGGCGTTTTGAGTACGAGGAGCCGCTAGGATAAAGAGGAAGAGTAGAAGGAATGAAAAGCAGTGTAGCGTACTCCTTACACTCCTTACCTTGCAAATGAGACACCTGTATAAGGAACGCAGTTGAGTGGGAGTAAAGAAGTGGTGTGCTACGGAGCATTTTACCTCCGCTAAGTTGCCTTAATGAGAGAGGAGAGATACTAGGTTCAGGTGGGAGATTACGGGATGATGAGATGGGGCCTGAAGGTTTACTGCGTTGGAAAGATTCAGTCGAGCGTCGTTGAGCGAGGGAAAAGACCGAGGGAGGGAATCTTGACAGTACAGTACCAGCTGGTTTGCCGAGGAATTTAGCTAGAGCAAGGTCTATTATAATGTGGTGTACGTTCTTGCTTGCTAGTTTAAGGGTCATGGAGTTTGTGTGTGTGTGTGTTTTCACTGTTTGATCTGCTGCAGTCTCTGACGAGACAGCCAGACGTTACCCTACGGAACGAGCTCAGAGCTCATTATTTCCGATCTTCGGATAGGCCTGAGACCAGGCACACACCACACACCGGGACAACAAGGTCACAACTCCTCGATTTACATCCCGTACCTACTCACTGCTAGGTGAACAGGGATTACACGTGAAAGGAGACACAACCAAATATCTCCACCCGGCCGGGGAATCGAACCCCGGTCCTCTGGCTTGTGAAGCCAGCTCTCTAACCACTGAGCTACCGGGCTGTGTGTGTGTGTGTGTGTGTGTGTGTGTGTGTGTGTGTGTGGGTGTGTAGAGGTACAGAATGACTGTGTTTCAAATAAGTGAATGAGTAAACGATGAATAGAAAAAAATTGTAGCTATGGAAAATGAAAGTTGTGCTGTATATGTTATTTGTTAGTAGTGCAGTGCTAATGATGTGTGTGTGTGTGTGTGTGTGTGTGTGTGTGTGTGTGTGTGTGTGTGTGTGTGTGTGTGTGCGTGTGTGTGCGTGTGTGTGTTTCTGTTAGAACTATTGGAATTCAAATAAATATATCGGGAAATATTCAATAGATTTAAAAACATAAAGTATAAGTATACACTCACACACACACACACACACACACACACACACACACACACACACACACACACACACACACACACACACACACACACACACACACACACACACACACACACACACACACACACACACACACACACACACACACACACACACACACACACACACACACACACACACACACACACACACGTTCACACCGTAAGATCACGTTCCCTGCGTATTGACTCGTAAGAACATATTTGCTTTCAACTTTTTCACTTTTTTTGCAGTATAATTTTTCAACCTTGGGTCTTTGGTCTCGCCCTTTGCCATTCCTCCTTAAGGTATTCCTCCGTTTATTGGACTTCCCCCTGTGTGCCTTTTGCCCTTCCTGCCCCACCCTGCCTTGCCCTGCTCAGTCACACTCCTCTCAACTCAACCTCGCTTCATCCCGCTCTAGCTCCCCTCAGGTACGCGTAGTCCCTCCCTCCGTTGCGGCCTTCACCGTCCGGAGCTTTCCCTAAGGTGAAAGACTCGTGTTTTTACCCAGTCAGGGAGGTCACGTGGCCTTATATGAGTGAACGCTGCGTGGGGTTCCTGCTCCTACTGCAACTTCTCTTCTCTCTCTCTCTCTCTCTCTCTCTCTCTCTCTCTCTCTCTCTCTCTGGGAATTCCTGCAGAAGAAATCATTTGTTAAGACTCACGATTTTTTTTTCTTGCACTCATTCTTTTCGTTTTATTATCTTATGGTATAAAAGTTGTAGGTTTCCATTGTGTAAAGTGGTGTTCCCTTGTTTCATACTAGATTTATTTCCATCTGCCTGTGACATTGGATGGTGAAGGAGATGATGCATACTTTTCGCACTGTCTGTTTACCTTTTCTTTTTCCAAGTAAGAAGTATCAGGACATCTGCACAGGTGAACTAACTGACAACAAAATCAAGACCCTTTTTCTACTCCTGGCGGGAAGATTAGCGACTGTTAACATTTCCTTCAATTTTAACCACACGCCAACTTATTGTACACATAAGAGAATGCACTTGTAATCTTCATAAGAGCAATTTGTGTACATTAATAGATTTAGAGAAAACATACTACAATTCTAATACTAGTCAATACACAATAGCAAAACATAGCTACAGTCTCCTCCATATCAATCAGCAAGAAAATATAATTGTAATCCCTTTTATATCAATTAGCATACAGTAAGAAAATGTAGTTATTACAATCCCCAATTCAATCAGTGCACAGTAAACATCTTCATCCACGCACGCTATCTCTTGCCAGACACCCTCACGTCACGCCTGGAGTCCCTGAACACACTATCATTGCCTGCAGCGGCCTCAGACCTCACGATCCCCTGACACTTAACCTCCACTGCAGTATTCATAACTGGCGGTGACTTTGTTCCTGCCTCCCCTGTGACACTCAGCGGCACCAGACACACACTGCACGTCTTCGGGAGCACCATCACGGAGCTGTGCCAGGCCTGATAGCCTCCCCACCACCACTACCACTGCCGCCACCACCACCGCCACCACATCAGGGATCCTCAATGGGGTCGTTTTACACTTTGTTGCTTCAACTTTGAGACTCCATCAGGCGAGCAGGGAATGAACGTGAGTGTCATGTCATTCCATATGGCTTGGCGGGAGCAATCTGCGTGTCTACGTGGCGTAGCGGAGATAAGGAGGGTGTGAAAACAAGGTGACAGTGACTAGTTTTATGAAGGAATCCACGCGTGTCCCTGGCGGATGACTCAGCAGGCAGGCAGGAGGCGTGGCGCGGCGGCCCGTCCCTCGTGCCAGCTTGGGTTTCACCTGATTAAACGTCTGCTGCACTTAGTTAGCTCTTGATTAAACAATGTGTTCATGAATGCTGTGTGTGTGTGTGTGTGTGTGTGTGTGTGAGAGAGAGAGAGAGAGAGAGAGAGAGAGAAACACCCACACCCGCTCCACTCCCTCACACACACACACACACACACACACACACACACACACACACACACACACACACACACACAGATGACAACAGCCATCAGCGCCCCACCAAGCGCCTCACACCCTCTACAGGACACCAGCAAGAATAACTTTCCTTGACATTCTCCGCGTTGTTTAGTTGGACGTGCGGGGCGGCGCCATCCACCGCTGCCCCTGTGCATGTGGGGGCGGCGGGGAGGCAGATGATCGCGGCGCCCCGAGGAGAGCACTGCAGGTGGCTGCCGGGCTGGCGGGCATTGATGAGGATAGCTGTTGGCAGTCAGGGGTGTGGGACGCGTGTTCGATCATTGCACGGTAAAAGGCGATGTTTGGGTGGACTGTCATACCTCGGGGGAGTCTTCGTGTGATATGAGAGCTTCACCAATGTGTTCCAAGGAAAACATTACAACTTTGGCCTTGCTTTCAGGCTGTTCTCTTAAGAAACTGGTAACTTTTCTGGGGTGTCCTTTATCTATTTATTTATATGTTTGGCTTGAAATTCTCTTCCATAAGAAATAGAATGTAAAAAAAAATGTACTAGCATCTTATCTTCGTAATATCTTCCTCATTTTGTTTTTCATTATTCTACTAATTCTACGCCTCTTTCATCAACTTTACTTTTTTTTTACTTTTTTTTACTCCTTTACTTTATTTCTTCTCATTCAGCATCACATCTTTTCCTTGTTTTACTTTTTATATCTTCCTTTACTTACATGGCTCTCTTCGTCCTCTTCCTCTTCCTCTATTTACTCATGTTTCTCGGTAGTGCCTTTCGTCCTCACTTGTATCAATTTATGAATGTGTTTTAAGATTCAGCGCAAGTTAGTCTGTTTTGAAGGTCTGAACACGTCATTCATCATCGTGTTTGAGAGTCAATTTCTGATAGCTAAGGAAATGTCATAATATAGAAGTGTGTGTGTGTGTGTGTGTGTGTGTGTGTGTGTGTGTGTGTGTGTGTGTGTGTGTGTGTGTGTGTGTATGACCACTCATAAACGTGCATAATTCTATAATTTTTCTTTTAGTATATTAGGTGAAAATACACACAAATACACACACATACACACACACACACACACACACACACACACACACACACACACACACACACACACACACACACACACACACACACACACACACACACACACATAGTTAGGTTAAGCATTTTAGTTCATTGTTTTAATGTCCCCCCCCTGTACATTTTCAGTGTAATTTTTTACATTGCCAAATTAATAAACCGTATTTTATTATTATTATTATTTACACACACACACACACACACACACACACACACACACACACACACACACACACACACACACACACGCACACATATTTGTTCTCTTCGTCGTTGTCCTCCTATTCTTCCTCCTCCTCCTCCTCCTCCTCCTTCTCCTCCTCCTCTTCTTCCTCCTCCTCCTCCTCCTCCTCCTCCTCCTCCTCCTCCTCCTCCTCCTTCTCCTCCTCCTCCACCTTTAATCCTCAAAACATTTCCTTTTCACCATGAACATCGATATTCCAATTGCCTTCGACTCTTTGACCATGTCCTTATGTCCCACACCCATGCCGTACCCATGTCCCACACCCATGTCCCACACCCTTGTCCGTGTCAGGTGGATTAAAATGGTTTTCTTTTTCTCCCCAGGTAAGTTCCTCCCGCGACACCTGAAATGCAAGAGCTAGTGACGAGACATCTTTCTTCCTTCCTTCATTGTAAGTTCGTCAGACAGTGTTGAGTAAAGTAAGTTGTTTTGTTATGATGATGTTGTTGATGATGGAATTTATTCATTTTTTTTGTATTATTATTGAGGCCGTCGTGGTACAGTGGAGCCATGCGTGCTTTGAGGTCCGAGGGGTCTCCATGCGCACGGGTTCAAATCCTGTCCACGGTCCGAGTGTAGGTTGGGCTTCCTCACTCGGGGCAACGGTTTCCTAGCGGGTGGGCTTTTGAGTACCCCCTTTAGCCCATGAATTCCCGTGAAAAGCCCACATGGTATAAATAGATTAAAAAAGAAAAAAAAGGAAAGTCGTCTGTTGCTGCAAGTTGGGTTTTCCTTTATAAGTTTCCGATTTTTTTTTTTTTTTCATATTACAGAATTACCTCTTTGTCTCTTTTTTTTCCTGTTTCTCTCTTTATTTTTTTCCATGTCTATCTTTATTAATCAAGAAGCTGTCTTGGCTCTATCTACTAACTTTTTTGTATTTTGTAGTGTTCTTAATCCCCTCTCTCTCTCTCTCTCTCTCTCTCTCTCTCTCTCTCTCTCTCTCTCTCTCTCTCTCTCTCTCTCTCTCTCCCCTCCCCCATGGTGCAAAAAAAACAGACAAATCAAACTGGGACATCGAACTCTCGTATCCTACATTTCAAGTCGTTTTCAAGGTGAATGGCTGAGAGCGTCGTGTGGCGTTGCGTTGAATCCCGGTGTTCTAGTGGGATCTGGTCTGCTGCCGGGTATGCAATATCGTATGTTCGTTATTTTTCTTTTTTTATCTTTCTGTTATATTTCTGTATTCTTTGTTCACTTTCTTTTGTTTCTTTTCTCCTTCGTTTATTATTTTTAAGATTTTTATGGGTTTTTTTCTCTCTCTCTCTCTCTCTCTCTCTCTCTCTCTCTCTCTCTCTCTCTCTCTCTCTCTCTCTCTCTCTCTCTCTCTCTCTCTCTCTCTCTCTCTCTCTCTCTCTCTCTCTTTCTCAAGATTTGTGCCAAGCGATAAAGTCGAGTTTTCAATATTTATGACTAGAGGAGGAAGGAAGGGAAGGAGGAAAGGAGGGATAGTGGTGGTGGTGGTAGTGGTGATGGTGGAGGTGGAGGTGGTGATGATAGTGATGGTGGCTATCCCTGTCTGTCCTTGTCCCCCGCGTCAACTCAACGCCTGTTTGTTCTCCTGAGCAATAGATCAGCGCGGCCAGAAGAGTAACGACGCTCCACAAAGGCTGCACTGATGGTCGTGATGGATGACACTAACGGAAGTCTTTCATTGTGTGTTATTTTAGACATCACGGGGAACAACGTGTGTTTGCTGCGCCACAATACCTCCGCGTGATCGCGTCCTCCATACATTGAAAAGTTTGATTTTGCGTCAATTGATAGTATCTGTATTATTATTATTGGTATATGTATTTACTTGTTTGTTTATTTTGATTGATAGGTATAATTTTTAGTTTTTTTTTTTCATCTTCGCGTCAATTAGAAATAATGTGTAATTTTCCGCTTAAGCTTGATAAAGATTTTTTTCTTTTTTATGGATTTTATTTTTTTGTGTCTATGTTAAGTACTCAAAAATTTCACAAGAGGAAGAAAAGGAAAGAATAATAGTACATTTTGTTGTTTTCAAACTTTTTAACGAAATGTTTTTTCACCTCAAGTAGGTTGAACAAGAGGAGAAAAAAGCAAAAAAATGTTTTACTTTTTACCAAACAAGTTATTCTAAGAAAGAGTAAAAGTAAGTAACACAATAGATCACCTTTTTCCAGACCATGACTTTTTCCTTTCCTTTTCCTTTTATTGCTACGTGTCAATTAGACTAGTCAAGAAAGAGAAAAGGTGAGGAAAACATGCTTAACTTCCAGCTTTCCAATAGTTAGAGTAAGAATAAAAGAAAAGGAACAATCTATTTCCTGACGCTTCTAGATACTCCTTTCTCGTGTTAGTTCGTCAGAGAAAGGAAGAAAACAGAAACAGGTAGAGAGTTGTAGTGAAAAGGAACGAAAGAGCAAATAAATTAATTACTTTTCGATCAGACCAAAATAAAGGTGAGATAATTTAATCTACAGGCAGGAACTGAAAAGAAGAAAAGGTAATCAAGTAAAAATGATGAAGAAAAAATAGCATGACCTTGACAGAATAAGGGTGATAATGAGTAGAAAGTGTGCAGAGAGGCCGCGGGAGGGGTGGAAAGGGTATGCATGATTGATATCCTCTTCCTGTCCTCTTCCCCTCCCCTTGTGATGCACGCTATTGGATAACATGATGGATAAGCGGGTAAGCGCCTCCTCCTCATCGCCTTCCTCGCGTGCTTAAGTTTGGTTATCACTGAGGGGAAGATTCCTTGAGATCGTTACATGCAAGGGAGGTCAGCCTGTCCGTCAAGTGGATGTGAGCAAATTGCAGCTACTCGGTGATTCATGAGCGCTGCCGACACAAGACAGCATTGTTGAACGCGTTGAGCTCACGCGAATACTGTTTTTCAAAAGCTGCAGAGGTTCAAGCACGGCTTAGGAAGTGTTTACTTCGTTACTGAGGGAAAAGCTTTTATAAGAACATAAGTAAATAAGAGAAGCTTAAAAAAATCGTTAAGCCTTCATGCAGTAGTCCCTGAATAAAACATGCCTAGCTGTTCCCATCTATCATATTTACCCAGTACCTGAATGAAACATGCATATATTTTTCCATTTATCATCTCTACCCATTAGTTGTCATCCGCGCCTCAACAACCTGATTACTAAGTCTGTTCCATTCATCTATCACTTCATTTTGAGAACTACTTCCTTCCCATCGCTGTATGTATAAAAGTCAGACTCACAGGCCACTGTGGCCCGTATGGGGATCGAACCCACGACATCCGCGTTATTAGCACGGCGCTCTAACCAACTGAGCTAACAGGCCGATGCTGTCTGAGATTTATCAAAAGATAAAAACAAATTGTACTCGTGGATGTATTGATATCTACTAGATTGTTTTGCTCGAAAGGACCAAGAGGTCTGTTACTGTTTGGCTTTCCTTTGTATTACAAGTGTTTTTCTTATTTATTTTTGAGTTTTAGAGGAACTTTGGTCAAGGACGACTATATAAACTGAAGGAATAAAAAACAATTGATGACAGCTACCTTAAGAAGTCAATCCAATATAGCGTCCAACATTATGTCACGAAGTGTGTTGACTGTTGAAGCCTCCCTGTTAAAAGAGTCCAAAGACGCCAAACCACTGTTGAAACCACCAATGAAATCATGAGAGCATCTTATAAACCATAGAAACTCCCACTGAAGCTGCCGGAAGCAACAGTTTGAGAAAAAGGCAGAGTAATCATGCAAGCACCTTGAAAATCCTAGTCACTTCAAATTGTATTGTTCAAAAAATGACAAAGGAAGGGGTTAAGATCACCAGAAAAGTAGTAGCGGTGAGGATGGCGGTGGTGGATGTGGTAGTGGTGGTGGTGGAGGAACACGTATTGACTCCATGACCGGCTGAAGGCGTCGCGTGAGGCTCTCTGAAAGTTCCCTTGGGCTGAGGCGTCGCTTATGATCAGCCTGGCCTTCGTCCTTTAAATGTTCCGTGGTACCGGTTAGCCGTGTGTGTGTGTATGTGTGTGTGTGTGTGTGTGTGTGTGTGTGTGTGTGTGTGTGTGTGTGTGTGTGTGTGTGTGTGTGTGTGTGTGTGTGTAAGCGAGTGTGTGAGTGAGTTTACCTCGTTGTATATGATGTATATGCAGGTTCGCTAGGCGTCGTCTCCGTATCAGTATTTATTCAGTCTTGTCTTCAACGTGTGTGTGTGTGTGTGTGTGTGTGTGTGTGTGTGTGTGTGTGTGTCAGAGAGAGAGAGAGAGAGAGAGAGAGAGAGAGAGAGAGAGATAACAAAGAATGAAAGAAAGCATGAATGAATAAATGAAAGACAAACTGTCACAAGTATTCCCGAGAGAAGGAAGGAAAGAGAACATCGACAGCCACCAGAGGAAAGCGAGACGAGAAGCGAGAGGTGAGAGAAAGAGACGAGCCAGCGAGACACGAAAGACGAGCGGGCGTGGTGGGTGGTGCCGGGGAGGAGGGAACACCTGCCTACTTTTAAGATCAAATAGCGCCTCGTCGTGAGCAGGCCATCAGTGGAGCCACTTACGCCTTGAGTGCCGCGATACTGTGTTATCGGGGCGACGTGAGCAGCGACAAGGGACGGGCAGGCGGGGCGTGGCACCCATCCGTGGGGCGCCAAGTGGACCTAACCCAAAGCAGCGGGATTATCACACCAATCACCTCGTTAGTTTAAAAGGAGAATTAGTTCTTAGGAAGGAAAGTTACCTGTCCATAGTTTTCTGCCTCCTCACATACATACACCTTGGTTTTAAGAGAGGGTTTGTTTTCAGTAGATAAGAGGTGTTTCTGTTTCAGTAATTGTAGAACAGTCTTATGCATATAAATAAAATTCCTATTATAGATCCTTCAAAAATTATACTGAAAGAGATTAGTTTGTCTGATGATTTTGTAGTTTTCCTTATATATATATATATATATATATATATATATATATATATATATATATATATATATATATATATATATATATATATATATATATATATATATATATATATATATATATATATATATATATATATATATATATATATATATATATATATATATATATATATATATATATATATATATATATATGTATATATATATATATATATATATATATATATATATATATATATATATATATATATATATATATATATATATATATATATAATCACTACTTATTAAACGCTAAAAATATCACTCCACTAGAATGCTAAAAATAATTTTGCGGTATCAACAATTCACTTCTAATAACATAAAAAGAAAACTTGCTAAACTCTTTGTTACTGCCTAAGCACCGTGCAACACATCCGTCTCCCTTAGCGCCTGTCTCTCACCTCGTATAATGTGTCTAGCTGACCTTGTACCTGTCCGTCCGTCTGTCTGTATGTAGTCTGGGCAGTGTGTTTCGTCCAGCCTACGCCCGCTGTACCTCCGGTCCTCCCTCCTACCCCAACCCCTGCTAAGTTGAGTCAACCCTCCAGCTGGCATCTTTACACGTCGACAATAACATTAAATTCCCGTCTTTGTGGTTCTGCCGATCCCAGCACCACGCGCCGCCAGGGACCCTCCGGCGAGACTCGTAAATCCAAGTGATGGGAAGCCCTTTTATTTTATTCTTCCCTGACCCTTGAGAAGTATATGTGTCTCTCCGCCATACAGGATCATTTCCTCTCTTCTTTTCTCCTATTTTTACTTGCTTTTTTACTTCTCTTTTTTCACTTTCTTCCTCTCCTTAGCTTTGTTATTCGTTCTCTTCCACTGTTCCCTTCTGGTTACTGACTATTGTGATGCCACTTCAAAGGCCCGGTCTGTTCATAATTAGTAAAGGTTGGATAGCGTTTGGCTGAGGGCTGGAAACTTAAAATGTGAACTGCATTATATTGGTCAAAGTGTAAAATCGTCTCTCTCTCTCTCTCTCTCTCTCTCTCTCTCTCTCTCTCTCTCTCTCTCTCTCTCTCTCTCTCTCTCTCTCTCTCTCTCTCTCTCTCTCTCTCTCTCTCTCTCTCTCTCTCTCTCTCTCTCTCTCTCTCTCTCTCTCTCTCTCTCTCTCTCTCTCTCTCTCTCTCTCTCTCTCTCTCTCTCTCTCTCTCTCTCAGTGGGAAAAGAAGGAATTGCTCTCACTATGTTCTTAAATCAACTTTAATTTTTTTTTCTGTTCCCATTTTTTTTTTTATTTCAAATCAATGTTTTTTTTTTCTATTCAAACTCTAAGTCCTACGTGCGTATTTCTATTCATTATTTATGTTTTCTCTTTTTGCTTGGATGTCTTATTTTATTTATTGATTTATTTGTTATTTTACCTATCTCCTCATCTATTCATTTTCTTTGATTTGTATTGATTTATTATCACCAACGTCTTTATAGTCGAGATTACGAAGCCAGTAACCGTGTTCCCTCATGTCCATTGTGCTATGCCTAAGTCCTACGATCTAGTAAAAATGTAATGGATACCACGTTATGTAAGGAAACTGTCAGCAGAATGAAGAAAACACGACAGAGGAAGAGAAGAAAGGAACGAGGTGCTGAACATTACAAAACTTCGGACTTTGCAAACAATAAGCGTGAAGACGAAGTTAGTTTTAATGGATGGCATTGAAAGCCCTCACACTTAGAAGGATGGAGGAAGCAAAAAAGAGTCCCCGTGTCCTGGTGGAAGTCTTCGAGTGGTTGCTTAAGTGGTATTCAGTGTCCTATGGTTTTATGGAGATGAGGTTGACTTGCATTTCCCCTTTCTTTTTTTTTATTACTTTTAGAACTAGATATAATGATTGGATTAAGGGACTGAGAAAAAAAAAACATAAAAGGAGGTAGATCTTTATTTCTCTAACGCTTTTATTGACAGTCATCTGTGACATTGTGGCAGCGGGATATGGGAGAGAATGAGTGATATAAGCGCAAACAGTAATTAACCAACCAATCATTATTTCTAGACGCAAATGTTAAATTAGTGTTGCTCGAACCACGAACACAGGTTTGCCTTTCACCATTAAACTTCATATGTGAAAAACAGTCCTGATAGGATTTTTTCCAATACTATTATTAGCATGTATTATGGCTATTGTAAATATCACATCTCCTCGTCTGTTTCCAAAGAATCAAATTTAATGCCAGAGTGGAATCAGGAAGAATACAATCTTTCTCTCCTTGAAAACCAGTTATTAGTTGTGATATGAGGTTGGCTTGCATTATATTCTTTATGTTATTATTGCTATCACTGTGTCAGAGCGGATATGAAATTTTGTCACAACGCCCCTAAAGAAGTCAGGCAAGTAGAGCTCGTACTCTCATCTAATTATCTTTATCCAATTTTTTTCATGTAATGAAGGATAAAATTTAAGCTTCACTTTCTTCACAATATTTTAGTCTGCATTTCTCCTTCCTTTTTTGCTTCTTCGTCTTTGCCTTCGTTTTCTCCTTCTTTTCTTTGTCTTCTTCTTCTTCTTCTTCTTCTTCTTCTTCTTCTTCTTCATATCTTTTCTTTTTTTCTTCTTTTTCTTCTTCACTTTTCCTTTCTTTTTTATTCCTCCTCCTCCTTTTCCTCCTTTCTCCTTCTTTTTCTCCTCCTTTTTACACCACATTTACAGCCTGCATGCATGCACACATACACACATACATGAATATATACATACATACATACATACATACACACCAACGTACAACCTAAGCACGAATAGAATTTAAACTTCCATTCCCCAAGTGTAACTAAATTCTAGCTAGCCACGACTGGGAACGTTGTTATACTCATCTTAAGAATTTAATACCTTCTCGCTGAGCATTCCTGGCTGCCTCTCTTTCTCTCTCTCTCTCTCTTGGCTGGTCTCCTTCACCTATACCCTCCCTCCTCACAAAACCCAAAGCTTCCCGACTACTCCCGCCCACCCACCTGCCTCTCCCGTCTCTTGCTTCTCTCCCCCCGCCCCCGTCACACCTTTCAAAGTATTCTTCTCACTGATGGAGGATTTTACCCTTGTTAACTCTTTCTTTAAGGTCTTAACGAGTGCTGGAATGTGTATGAGAGAGAGAGAGAGAGAGAGAGAGAGAGAGAGAGAGAGAGAGAGAGAGAGAGAGAGAGAGAGAGAGAGAGAGAGAGAGAGAGAGAGAGAGATGGATGCTCCTTCATTCCTTCCCTTCCCTCTCCTCCAGTGAATGCAATGTCAACAAAAGAGATAAATTTCTTCATGTTTTATGCATCCTGAGGCTGGAGAGACCTTGTACTTAGCGCTGTTTACCGACTGCGAGGACCTGAATAATGAGCGGGTCTCGAAGCGCCCCTTTGATCGCCTCCGTAGCCCCAAAGCCGCAAAGTTCCGTAGCGCCGATCTCCCATAATGTCGGACGCAAATTACCGTAGCTTTGTGGTGTTGTGGTATTCAGTGTGTGTGTGTGTGTGTGTGTGTGTTTTATGGGGTGGGAAATATCGTGGACTTTATATTTTATTTACACACACACACACACACACACACTCTCTCTCTCTCTCTCTCTCTCTCTCTCTCTCTCTCTCTCTCTCTCTCTCTCTCTCTCTCTCTCTCTCTCTCTCTCTCTCTCTCTCTCTCTACTACTACTACTACTACTACTACTACTACTACTACTACTACTACTACTACTGGTATTACAACTGCTGGCGAGAGAAATGTTTGGAAGAATATTTTGAGTGTTATGAAAATGTCGCAAGAAAGGAAGCGGAAATACAAGTAAAAAGCTGCAAAACTTCGTGTGTGTGTTTGTGTGTGTGTGTGTGTGTGTGTGTGTGTGTGTGTGTGTGTGTGTGTGTGTGTGTCTGATATATCTCATTTTATATTTCTCTAAACTACTTTCCAATACTTATTCTTTTTTTTTTACATATTTTAGTCTTTGTAATCTCAATATTTTCTTTACTATACCTCCACTTTTCCTTTACCTTCAACATGCAGCTTTTAATTACAGCTGATGTAATGGTTATGTTTTGTGCATATTTAGCACATCTTTATTCCTTCGTTATTACTCCCCCTTCCGTCTTGTGGTCATTATATTATCATATTTAACGATCTTGACTGACGAACACATTGAAAGTCATTAATGATCTATATCCTTTTATCCCTTCCCTTCATGACCTTATTCATTCTCAATTGCTCTGTGTCTCTCTCCCTCCTTCTCACTCCCTAACTTTCTATTTCCTCTCACTCGTCTCTTTTCTTCATTTTTCTCCCTCTGCACCCTTTCATTTGCATAAATCTGCTAACCCTTCATTCGCACGAACTTTTATTTACTTTCAGTCTTCTACACGCGCCTCGAAAGCATGACATTTCTCACCTCAGTTCATCTTATAACCTAACTCCACCACACATCACCACACATCACTCATCACCTTACCACATCTCACTACACATCATTACACATCATTACACCTTACCACACATCTTACATCACCTCACCACACCTCGTCACGCATCACCACACATCACCACACATCACACATCACCACACACCACCACACATCACCACACATCACCATACATCACACATCACCTCACCACACTTCACCACACATCACCGCTTTACCACACTTCACCACACAACACCACACATCACTACACATCACCACACATCACATATCACCTTATTACACATCACAACATATCACATTGCCTCACTTTACCTTACCTTACCTTACCCTACCTTACCCTACCTTACCTTACCTTACTTTACAATACCTCACCTCACATCACACCACATCACACCACCTTAATTAACGCACGCCTCCCCACCTCTCTTAAAACCACTTAACCTCACAATCAGCGGAACAAATCAACACGAGGACCACCAAACATTACTATACCTCCTGGATCCTACAATAAGCGGCTCCTCGTCTGGTATATCCCTGAGACGCCCCTGGGTGCTGTCATTGGTGCGGGACTCCATATAGGTTCCTTCTACAGCCGTCACTTCCCTCCACACCTTGCCTTATTCGTCTGCGCTCCTCCACCCCAAGAGTCCCTGCTGTTAGAAGCCTTGATATATGCACACGTTGATTGATTTTCCTCCAGTCACCTCTTGACACCTCCTACGCATAGATCTCGTGCCTATTATCCTGTCGACGGCAGCGCTGCGGGTCTGCCCACCTCCTCGGATCAAGACGCGAGCTGCCAACGTGAGGATAAGATTAACACACACGATTTCTTGCGACGGCCGGTAATCTTGCGGTGGTGGCAGCGTGAAGGGACTGTTAGCCTTTGTGACGGACCATGAATGTCTGCTGGGCTGGCCTCAAATGGTGCTGGGAGAGGAGAGGTAGGGAAGCGAGCTTCGGGGATAGGAGGTCGTGGTGGTGGAGTAGGAGGAGGGAACGTAGATGGGAGGATGAGAGGGGGATAAGGAGACAGGGAGGAGAACGAATGAGAAGAGTGGAGAGGAAAATGTGAAGGAGGAAGAGGAAAGTTAGCAAGAAGAGAACGGGGATGGATAAGACGGGTGAGAATTAGAATCAGAATTTCTCTAAAAAAAAGGAGAAATGTAACGAAGAGAGCGCAGGAAGACGAGAGCGAAGAGGAGATGCGTGTCGGGGGAGGGGAGGGGGGGAAAGAACATGAACGGAGGAAGAAAAGATAGGAAGAGAAAGAAAAATAAAAGAGATAGAAGAGAAGACGGCAAAGAAGGAGTAGGAGGACGACAAAGAAGGAAAAAAATACAAGAAAAACAACAAGATGACAAAAAAAAACAAGAACACCAACAAAACACACAACAAAAGAAGAAAGAAAGAAGAAAAGACAAATTAAGACAACCAAGGAATAGAAGGAGAAACAAAATGACGATAATGACGAGTTGGGAGTTGGCGACCACCAGGCAATGAAGAGGAGAGGAATAGAAGGGAGAGGGTCGAGCCATTCACAGATGCCTTGATTGGGGACGTGGCTGAACACCTCCCCCTCTTATTCCTCCTCCTCCTCCTCCTCTTCCCTGGTTCGTTTAAGGGGGGGGAGGAGGTTCGCGCGCTATTGTGGTGTCGGAATAACTGGGGTGTGGAATTTATGCTCCATTCGCCGTCAGGAGCGTTGGAGGGCGAAGCTGGGGCGACGAAAGCAGGCAGGAGTACTTAGTGAGGAGAATGGAGCTGGAAGTTTGGAGAGATCGGGGAGGACTTGGCAGCGGGAAGCGTTAGAAGTGGAGGAGTATTGTAAGGGAGAAGAGGAAGGAGGAAGAGGAGGGGAAGGGGAGTTGAAGGAGGTAATGATGGCGGCGGTGGTGGTGATGATGGTGATAGTTATAAGAGAAAGAGAAGGGAAAATAATGAATAGATAAAGATAGAAGGAGTAAATACTGGAAGGGAAACCAAAAGGGAGCTGAAATCACAGGAGGAGGAGGAGAAAGAAATTAAAGAAAAAAATAGTAAAGAAAAAAGAAAGACAAAGAAGAACAAGAAGAAGATCAAGAACAAGAAAAGAACAAAAAGAACAAGAACAAGGTGAGAGAGAGAGAGAGAGAGAGAGAGAGAGAGAGAGAGAGAGAGAGAGAGAGAGAGAGACGGAGGGAGAGAGAAACGAATACAGATACAGAAAGATAAAAAAAAGATAAGAAAAAAAAAAGGCATTTAAACACAAGAACACGATACCGCTAGAGAAAGGAGGGAGGAAGTCTGGAGTACATACATACGCAATGACAGCTGCTACAGAGAGACAAGGACAGGAGCATGCACGAGGCGGGGCAAGGAGGCAAGGAAGCAAGGAAGTAAGATAGGAAAGAGAGAAAGAAAGGAAAGCTGTGGAGGAGGAATATACGTGTACCTAGTTCTTGTATGAGAAACCTGTTGCTAGACGTCCTTGCTTTTGCGTTGCCTTGCCTTGCCTTGCCCTGCCCTGCCTTGTCTTGCCTTGTCGCCTTCCTCCTCTATCTTCCTGTGTATCTCTACCGCTTCCTATTAGTCCCTTTGATTATGGTAATGGGCGTGATGGGGACGCAGGCGGCGGTGATGCTCAAGACAACTGCATAATGACTCGTGAGGGAAGGAAGAAGGGCGGCGCGAGGATCCTGCAAGTACCTAGATATTATTGTACTTAGCCCATGGTGTGTTAAAAATGTATAATGATCGCTGGTTCCTTCGCGTCTTGATTCTCTCTCTCTCTCTCTCTCTCTCTCTCTCTCTCTCTCTCTCTCTCTTTTGCTTCTCTTTTTATTCTCCTCTGTCTTTATTATTTCCTTACTAGAGAGAGAGAGAGAGAGAGAGAGAGAGAGAGAGAGAGAGAGAGAGAGAGAGAGAGATTGATGAGAAAATTGAGATATAGCTCGGACAAGGGTGCCTCCTCCCCTAGTAGTTCTCTGCAAGGAGGGATGTTAATTTGCATATTTTCTTAATTATGAAGATGATGGATGAAAGGTGTTTCCTGGAGATGTGACGTGTATGTGTGTGTGTGTGTGTGTGTGTGTGTGTGTGTGTGTGTGTGTGTGTGTGTGTGTGTGTGTGTAAATATAGTCTTCTGCTTTTCTAAATTTCCTTTTCAATATTTTTCTCTCCTACTTTTCCCTTTTATTTCTCTTTTTTTATATGATTTTTCCAACGTGGATTCATTTCTTTTTTTAATAAATTTCTTTTTCATTACTTTTCTCTCCTACATTTCCCTTTTATTTCTCTTTTTTTATATGATTTTCTAATGTTTTTTTCTTTAGTAAACCGTCAATATTGCGTGTAGTGTCTATTAATATCAACACATTTTTATATAATATTACAGCGTAAATCTAACTTTTTAATCTTTTTTTTCAGTAAACAACTAATGTTCTATGTCGTGTCTTACCTCAATTCAACTATACGAAATTACGAAAACATTTCACAACCCTAATGAAGAAATGAAAAACTCCCTCCCGATAACTTGATGCGCATCCTTAACAAACGAACATTACTAGCCATTTAGGAATCAGAGAATACTTGGGTGGTGCCTCCCTGGTGCCGAAATTGTAAAGCGGTCGAGTGTAAACTTTTCTTCCTGGCGGGTAATTATGGCTGGACCTCGAGTTTTGAGTGACAAATGAAGGAATAATAATGTTAAGTTTATTAGGAACAAAAAACAGTACCGTGGTCAGGACTCGTGTTGTGTGTGGGATGAGAGAGAGAGAGAGAGAGAGAGAGAGAGAGAGAGAGAGAGAGAGAGAGAGAGAGAGAGAAATTGCTTGCGTACATATGTGTGTGCGTGCTTGCTTGTGAGTGTGTGTGTGTGTGTGTGTGTGTGTGTGTGTGTGTGTGTGTGTGTGTGTTGGGCGTGGCAGTGTTTCCTATGAAGAAAAGAGTTTAGATAACTTCGGCGCCACGGCGGTTGAGAGAATTATGAAAAGAAAAGAAAGAGAAAACAATGAGAAGATTCAGGAGGTGCATCGTAGCATGTTCGTCGTCACTGAATTAAAAGCAACTTGATAACATTGTTTCATGAGGAAGCGTTAAAGTAAAAAAAAAAAAAAAGAAAAGAAAGAGAAGGTATACGAAAAAAAAGTATAAGGAAATATCTAAGAAAATACTCACTCTGTACATTTGTCGACATTGAATAAAAAAAGCACCACAAGAACACTATTTCAAGAAGGAGGCGTCAGAATACTTCACAGTAATTTCAGACTGGCTTTAGGACTGTCTTCATAAGGAACTTCACGGTATCTTCAGCAGATTTTCCTTTTTTCTTCCCGTTTTCGTGGCTCCTTAACCGGAACCATACTTGCATGATAACAACCAACACTTTAACTCTTTAGAATGATTGACTGGTATTGGCCTCACGTTATAATTGCTTAATTGCCTCGCAGATTCACTGGAAAGGGAATCAGAGTCTTCATGTTGGTTTCATATTATCACTTTCTGTATTTCCCGCTTCCCATCTTCTAGTGAAATATTCAGCCATTCACAGCACTAGAAGCAATGAAATCCTTATATGCATCGACAAGAAAGTAAAAATAGGAACGAAGAGAATAAAGTTTGTAATTTCTAGCCAGTTTAAGAGTGAGAAAAAATGCCTCAGGTGGAATAGTGATTGTTAAAAGATAAATAAATGATGAACGTGTCGCGTGATAGGGAAAAAATGTGAAGGGAGAAGTTTCAGTAATCACTTCCACACCTGAAACGACACTTTTTTTTTTTTTTAAGGAAAGAGGGAGAAAATAAGCGAGGTTTCTTTCCCTTGATTTGTTTCTGTTCTTAGGTTTTTCTTCCTTCTACACAGAAAAGAAAAATTATCAATGAGTTAATGAAGAATTGAGTCACTTACCAATTAATAAAGCAATCAGTGTTCCTTCAGGTATTTTTTTGCCTAACTCTCTCACTGTGAAAAGATAAAAGAATGATAAACGTGTCGCATGATAGAGAAAGAACGTGAAGGAAGAAGTTTCAATAATCACTTCCACAACTAAACTGATCGACTTTTCTTTGGAATTATTTCATGTTGTGCGAGGAGACAGAGAGAGAGAGAGAGAGAGAGAGAGAGAGAGAGAGAGAGAGAGAGAGAGAGAGAGAGAGAGAGAGAGAGAGAGAATTATCGTGATTTATTCATTTTTTTCCCTGGGATTTCTTTTTGTTCTTAGGTTTTTCTTCCTTGTACACAGAAAAGAAAAGAATCAACGAGCTAGTGAACAATCTAGTCAGTTAACAGTTAATGAAGCAATCGGTGTTTCTTCGGATATTTTTGCTTTACTCTCTCGCTTTTCTCACCTTTCCCAACACCAATATCCCCTCACTATTTCTCCTTGAGCCAATCTTATTTACTTCATTATCTCTCGCCCTGCCTTACTCCTTACATTCATCAAGCTGACACTACCTGTACCAGAGAGAGAGAGAGAGAGAGAGAGAGAAATATAGCATCAAATAACGTTTTACTAGACAAGACAATGAATCCCAGGAGAACATTGGCCAGTTGAAGTCTCGTCTTGTTGCAAAATTAGATAAATAAATTAACAAAACAAAATAAAAAAGACTGAAAAAGAGAAAGAAATATCTACTAGCATCATAAAAGTGAATCATAGGAGTCGATTTATCACTGTACTACTTCCATTTCTGACTCGACGTGAGAGGAAGTTAGAGAAAAAGTATCGCACAAATTTTCATCCTTTTTTTCTTTTTTTTTCAATCTGCGAGTAAGTGAAAGTATGTATTTGTCGTGGTCAGTAATACGATGAAGGGTATCTGGAGCTCCCTTATGTAAATTCTAGCAGATAGTTTACTTCTCTTCTAGGTGGATTCGAGAAGTATGGAGATGATACAATACCAAGGGTCATTTCAGGGTTCTGTAGTGTTTCTGTAGAAGTTTTGTTGTTAATTTGGTGAGGAGTGTTTCAGAATAGCGTAAGAAAAAATGTGGTAACGTGTTTCTGGTGTGTGTGTGTGTGTGTGTGTGTGTGTGTGTGTGTGTGTGTGTGTGTGTGTGTGTGTGTGTGTGTGTGTGTGTGTGTGTGTGTGTGTGTGTGTGTGTGTGATAAAGACTGCTCTAAAAAAAACACCACAAATAGAACTCAATCCTAAGTGACACTATTAATGGCATACTTAGGGCAACAACCAATCCCAGTGACAGCATTACAGCACAGATCGGCTAGACAGGAAACTTGGGATGAAAGTAAAGGGAGAAAAACACACACAAAAAAAGGAAAGAGTAAAAGTCCGAAGGAAGGATAGTTTGGAGACTGAAGATTTATGTTGGCCCAAAGATTTATTTCAGTCTCAAGATTTATTAACCTTTTACAGTAATTACACCTCTGAGTTAATGACCTCCGAGATGGCAATTATACTAATGATGTAATGACAGTGATGGTCATTAATATTCCTTCTGCCCAGGAAAAAAAAAGAAAGAAAAACGTTTAGTGCATTCAAAGCTGGCAGGGACTTGAGTCTACTGCGTGGACCTTAGCTTTGTCGCTGCTTACGTAACTGAAGACTCTGTGGGAACATGTGGGAGAACAAAAGAACATGAAGAAAGCTGCAGCAAACCAGGAAGGTCTACATTACAAGTGACAATTCTTGTATAAAACATACTTAGTTATAACTATCTTTCATTGTATCCATACGTTTATCTGATTTTGTAAAGCTCCCCGCTGGCTTCAGAAGATAAGCATATAAGAACACGAGGAAAGCTCCAAATGTCAGTAGGAATACACGTGACAATCCCTTTATGAAAAATGATTGCCAGTATCTGTCTCTCATTTCTATTCTGATCTCGAAATAAAAAAAAGATACCTGAATACCAATAATCATAGTAGCTAAGACCTTAAAAACACAACGAAAGCTGCAAGAAACCAATGTCTACACGTGGCAAATTTCCATCATCCTTATCCATAAATTTGTCTAATCTTGTAAAGCTCCATATTGACTTAACCCGTTCAGTACTGGGACGCATTTTAACCTTGAGATCTGTGTGCCATTAGATCATTTCATTGATATTAGGAAGGGTCTATGGAGGTCAGGAGATTGATAGCCAGGGTCTTCAGTGTTTTAGTCTCACCTAAGTTTCTGAACCTGTATAGAATGGCCAAATGGTAAGCAGAATGAATATGAAAACACGTCATGGTGCTGAAGGGGTTAATAACAATATGGTTACTTAATCTAGTCCAGTTGGAAACCAGATTCTTGCTATTACTTTTTTTGTTTCAATTTCATCTTTATAGAGCTTTAACTCATTACTAGAAATAAAACTGAAAAGCAGAAACAAGTCAAGAATTATGTGTTTCAAGATCAAATTGATATTGTACAGCACACAAAACTTTTAAAGAAGGTAATTGATACATTATGCTTGTACAATGTTTCTACAAGATTTCTTTTCATAACCACCAACATACAATTATTTAGACATGTTACATTCTTTTAAGCAATTCTCTCTCTCTCTCTCTCTCTCTCTCTCTCTCTCTCTCTCTCTCTCTCTCTCTCTCTCTCTCTCTCTCTCTCTCTCTCTCTCTCTCTCTCTCTCTCTCTCTCTCTCTCTCTCTCTCTCTCTCTCTCTCTCTCTCTCTCTCTCTCTCTCTGTGTGTGTGTGTGTGTCCTATGCATATAGTATTTCACAATTCTATGAAATTTAACAAAGAATGATTATAGCAGTCAAGCATCAAAAGGAAAAATG
Organism: Portunus trituberculatus; assembly: GCF_017591435.1. Taxonomy (NCBI): domain Eukaryota; kingdom Metazoa; phylum Arthropoda; class Malacostraca; order Decapoda; family Portunidae; genus Portunus; species Portunus trituberculatus. Next base: position 28,284,611 of record NC_059295.1, on the reverse strand, counting down.
ATACTTGAACCGCCCATTGACACTTGATTACTTACTCCTGCACCTTACCACCGCCACATACGTGAAAGCTTGCCCTCTTCACGACTTGGCCCGAGTACTGCCAGACGCCTCACGTGTTGCTACCGTGTTAAAGCAGAGTGGCGCACCGTAAATCACCGGCTGGTTTGTGCTGGGATGCATTAAGGATATACGACCTGCATGTGTGGAAGCAGCGGTGGGGATGGCAGTTGGAAGAGAGTGATGCACCAGTGGCTAGAATAAAGAGGAAGGATGGAAATGAGTTAGAATGACTCCATCAGTATCTTAGAATCCTTGGAGACTTTTTTTTTATATCTGTGTATATGTCTTTATTTTATTCTTGTTTTTTTTTTGCATGAAGGAAGCGAGTCACGGTGCGGAAAGAAAAATAAAAGTTGTTGAAATTATCTTTTACATAAATTCTTAAACCGGGTTTACACAAAATGCAGCTGATTTAGTCCAGATGTTCCGTTACTCTTCTGAAGCAGCCTGTCACTTAAATAAAAGGAAGGAGGTAAAACAGAGACAAACATGAATTTCAAAGTTCCAGACATCAAGCTTTTCGCCAGACTGCAAAAAAATGAACGCACTGGAAAACTGTAAGCCGTTGTATGTTCTTCAGTTATACTCATTGCATGTTCTTCAGCAGTGTTCACAAAATGTTCAGTACATTCCTCAGATTTTCTACGGTCATTACATAAGTATATTTCTATTCTGTGCTTTCTGACAGGTGTTGGACATGCCGGGAATAATGAATTACCGCACTCGCACTGAGTAATACTGAGTAATATCACCACGCTCATAAGTGACATTTGTGCTAATGATATAATGGGCTATAATGTAAAAGGATTACATGATAACTAGTAAGAAGTGTCTCCTGCTGGACGTGTACTTACTTTATACCTTTAAGTCTCGTGTGAGTTTCTCGGTGGCTCTTTGAATGTTACCTAAAAGTGCTTGTAACATGCATCTGTGGTTAAAAAAAGACGTAATTATCTTTGGTCTTCTTTACACGTAAGTACTTCACCTGACGATCATACCCCTCAGTTTGTGGCACCAAATATGAACTTGCCGAAAAAAACGATGAATATATCAGTCTGCATGTAACACAAAGAATGAGTTGTGCAATGTTAGTAGCATGGATTTAAGCGCATAAGAAAACAAGGGAAGCAGCGAGAATCCATCAAGCCTAATCATGTCGGTCCCAGCATAAAACAACTATTCCTACCAATTATCCTCAACTTCAACTTCAACTCCAACTGTCCCTTACGCTAACGGCAGGTGATGGTGACGCAACAAACTCCCCCGGACAGCACTGCACGCCAAACAGTCACGTACACAGCAGGGAAACTCAAAAATCCGTTGCAATTCAGTGAAAGCAACAAGGTGAGTCAGTCCTCTTTAGCCTCCCCCTTCCTTACTCTCCTTCACCCTCCCAGCCACACGCACCCTCTCTCCCTTCAAACGGTAGAAGTGGGCGTGCTTGGGGTGAGAGAGAAGGGAGGCAAGGGTGGAGAGTTCCTCGCAGCCGGATGTCTTGTTCTGCTGACACGCAACGCCCAATGCTCGTTCCCCTCCTCGCCACTCCTGCCACTCCAAGACGTTCCCTCAAGCACCGCAAGGGGGAAGAGAGTACAGTGCGTGGGTATACCTTAACTTCCTGCTCTCGTCTCTCCTTACTTGTCTTTAGTAGGGGAGAGAAATAAGCTTCCCTGGTGGCTGGAACGTCTTTCTCTTTTCTCTCTTTTCTTTTATATAAGAGAGGCTTTTATCAAGGACGAGGAAAGTTCTACAGAAAGTGTTGATTTATTCAGATATTTTTCTTATTTTCTAATTTGGTGTCTTTTTTTCTGGTTAATCTTGTCGAACTATTCCAATGAAACAAGCGTCACTGTGTCAGAAGCAGTGAAAGATTGCAAGAATGAGACTCGTTATATCCACAAAGGCTGACTGCAAGTTGTTGGAACAGAAGCATTAACAGTTTCCGAGGTGCAGGCCAGTCCAGTAGTGGTCATGTTATTGTCTTTTTAACGGCTCCCTCTTGTGACTGAATTTCTCCTGGGTCCTATTTCTTCTTGTTTTGGTGTAATTTCATTTTTTTTCTGTCCCAAATAATATCAATGTGGGGAATAGCTTTCTTTATCTATTTTCATACCTGAAGACAATGGTCTGATATCTTGTTCTTTCAATATACTATTGGCTCCTATGTATGATATACTCCCCCATCTCTCTCTCTCTCTCTCTCTCTCTCTCTCTCTCTCTCTCTCTCTCTCTCTCTCTCTCTCTCTCTCTCTCTCTCTCTCTCTCTCTCTCTCTCTCTCTCTCTCTCTCTCTCTCTCTCTCTCTCTCTCTCTCTCTCTCTCTCTCTCTCTCTCTCTCTCTCTCTATATATATATATATATATATATATATATATATATATATATATATATATATATATATATATATATATATATATATATATATATATATATATATATATATATATATATATATTATGTAAAAAGGGAAACTGACCAATGGCAATAAAAAAAAAATTCAAAAAGGCAAAAAGGCCTACTTAATCGCTAGTCCCTTTACAGGTACGAAAGGGTTAGCCAAAAGACAGGATCTTGAAACTTTCCTCTTAAATGAAGACAAGTCATAGGAAGTTGGAAATACAGATACAGACAGGGAGTTCCAGAGTTCACCAAAGAAAGGTATAAATGATTGTCAGTACTAGTTAACTCTTGCATCAGGGAGCTGGACAAAATAAGGGTGAAAGGCAGTAGAAAGCCTTGAGCAGCGAGGCAGCAGGAGGAGGGGATGCATGCAGTTAGCAAGACCAAAAGAACAGTTAGCATCAAAATAGTGGTAGAAGATACCAAGAGATGCAACATTCCGGCGGTGAGAAAAAGACTGAAGACAGTCAGTCAGGAAGAGAGTAGTTGAGACTAAAAGCTTTTGAATCCTATCTACCTACTAGAACTCTGTGACTGGAACTCCCCATACATGCGAAGAGCGGATGAGGAGTTAGCAGTTGGGGGTGAAAAGAAATGGAGGAGACTCCGCATATATATATATATATATATATATATATATATATATATATATATATATATATATATATATATATATATATATATATATATATATATATATATATATATATATATATATATATATATATATATATATATATATATATATATATATATATATATATATATATATATATATATATATATATATATATATATATATATATATATATATATATATATATATATATATATATATATATATATATATATATATATATATATATATATATATATATATATATATATATATATATATATATATATATATATATATATATATATATATATATATATATGAATATAAAGTTTATCCGTCTTGTGACTGATGGAAAGATGTTGGAGAAGACAAACATTTATCTGTAATCAAGATGGACAGAGAAGAGAACCGAGCCAATAAAATGTTCACCATACTAAGGGCGATATAATGATTGCGGAAAGTGGCCTTGGAAATAACAAGGGTCGATTGTGAGGACACGGTATTCCATACGATTGTGTGTTCTTAAAAGTTTCAGCTACTTGTCTCGACAACTTAACAGAGATTCCAGTAAAAATTAAGATGTTTCAAATGAGTTTCCATAATTTTAATGATAGTTTCAAAGATTCTAAACACTGAATAGGTTGCATTGGATGTTACTGACAGTTTTCAAGAGTAGTATTATGCATGATTTTTATAGTTTAACAAGGTTTCTATACACTGAGGAGGTGTCAGTGAAAGTTATCCAGAGTTTTCAATATTTTTATTCTAATGATCGCTTGACAAGGATTTTACACTAAAGGAGCTGA
>NC_059295.1:28218227-28275727 GCF_017591435.1 Portunus trituberculatus | reverse complement strand
CTCTTCCTTTCCCTTTCCTCCTCCTCCTCCTCCTCCTCCTCCTCCTCCTCCTCCTCCTCCCAATCCTTCCTCCTCCTCCTCCTCCTCCTCCTCCTCCTCCTCCTCCTCCTCCTCCTCCTCTTCCTCTTCTTCCTTCTCCTCCTCCTCCTCCTCCTCGTCTTAAAATCTACTACTAGTGTCATTACTTCTATATACGTACTACTGTTATTATAATTACAAGCTAATTTTCTAATGGTCTTCGTCTATTCAGCTGTTTTATTTCTACCACATTTTGTCATTGTTGTTTGTGTTACTTCCCAGTTCCCAAATTTTATGAGTTAGATAACGCTATTAAGACAGAAAAGAAATAAACGAAAAGAAACTGTAGACTGAACGGATAAAGGCGACACAGAAACTGACGAAACATGATAAAACATTAAAAACAAAATCTATATAATTTACATATCTACTGAATTATCATTAGCATTTTTTTTCATTTTGATGTACTTTATTATTTTTATTTACATCCATGCTTCGATACACTAATTAATCTCTCTCTTTAGAAAAAAATATGAATGTATTTTGAAAACAAGCAAGCAAACACGACTGCTCACCAATGTATGACTGCTTGTTGCGCCTTCCCTCTATCCACACACACACACACACACACACACACACACACACACACACACACACACACACACACACACACACACACACACACACACACACACACACACACACACACACACACACACACACACACACACACACACACACACACACACACACACACACACACACACACACACACACACACACAAGCGATAAAAAGACTAACCTTTTATACAGAATCTGGACACCTCTGCTACGGTTTCCTTGCTCAGTAATAGTCGTGTAAAAACTAGTCCAGGTAAAGCAAGGTGGACGGAACCACAGAGGAGAGGGAGCGGCTCACCTGAGTGTTCCTGAGAAGGTGCATTACTATATAGGAGACGGCAAATCAGGCAACAATCTGTGTGGCTACGATATTGTGTGGTTTTGTGGTTAGTTTCCGTTTAGGTTACTAAATTAGGAATCTTAAGGTTCCTAATTGAACTTAGTGAGTTTGGTGTGTATTCTAATTTTGGTGTATTAATTAACGATTGCATTGAACTTCCAGGTGAGAAGAGGTATAGCTGAAAATGTGGGCAGCTTGCACGACACATCGCTATCCGTCGAGACGCCCTCTGGTGGCGGACGCGGAGGGGCGGGCGAGGCGAGTGGCGATCAGGTGAACAGACTGCAGAAGGCTGACCCGGGCGAGGACAGCAATGGCGAGGTAAGATATGGACACAACCCTCAAACCCCACCATCTCTCTCTCTCTCTCTCTCTCTCTCTCTCTCTCTCTCTCTCTCTCTCTCTCTCTCTCTCTCTCTCTCTCTCTCTCTCTCTCTCTCTCTCTCTCTCTCTCTCTCTCTCTCTCTCTCTCTATATATATATATATATATATATATATATATATATATATATATATATATATATATATATATATATATATATATATATATATATATATATATATATATATATATATATATATATATATATATATATATATATATATATATATGCATTAAAAGTTGTTTCCTGAATGCTTTTTAAGGAATATTCTAACTGTTCCAGAAAATAAGTGAAAATTGATAAGACATTGTTACCGACTATCAACAAAAAATAATAACCAAAAAAAATGGAATAATGGTTTCATGCAATTGAGGTATTTCCTGGCAGAAGACTATGAGGTTGCTAAAAAGAAAAAAGAAGAAATACTGTCTCTTCCTTTCTCGTAGTCATTAAGATTCACTATACTCACACCTGTCATATCCTTCAACAGCTTGCGGCGGCCTTACTGCCCAAACCAGAAGCCCTGCAGGGATCCCTCAGCACCCGTCCAGCCGGTCAGGCCACTCCCAGGGGCGCCCACCAAACGCTCCATGGACAGAGTTTCGGCAGGACCACGCCCTCTTGTGCTCTCTGTTCCAGGGAGCGGAATCTGTGCAGAATCATTTCAGGTGAGCAGATCGTGGATGATGATTCTAGTGATTATTTATTTTTCACGAATGGCTAAAATACCCTGGTAAACCTGCTTAGTCATCCATGTGGCATATGTAAGTAGTTGCTAATCGTTTTAAATTATAGGATATAGAAAAGAAAGCATTTAATATTAGAACTATACATATAAGATCTAAATCATTTTCAAGATTTCTTATTATTTTTTTTTTTTTTAACAACCTCTCCTGTGTTTTCCCTGTACAGGCATCTTCACCCGCTCTCCACTGCCCTACGGCTACTCCCTGGTGACCCCTGTGCCTGCAGGAGTGTGTAACCTCACCATCACTGAGATGAAGCCTTCCAAAAACTACTTCGGTGAGAGAGAGAGAGAGAGAGAGAGAGAGAGAGAGAGAGAGAGAGAGAGAGAGAGAGAGAGAGAGAGTGAGTGTGTGTGTTCGTTGGAGGGATGAGGGGGATAGCGGAATATCTGTTGTTTTTATACCACCATAGCCTCACGTCACACCTCGCCCACCAGTAGCCTACGCCTGCGGTATAAAGACAGGTTATGATCAGCGCCACTTTTCTCCCCCAGCATTGCGACGTTCTGACGGGACGTACATACTGAACGGAAACTGGGACATCAAAACAGCCGGCGAGTATGAGGCGGGTGGTACCACCTTCATCTACACACCAGGCAGCGAGGAGCACGGCGAGCGGCTCTCAGCACCAGGCCCGCTAAGGGAACCTGTTGATTTTATGGTGAGACGTGTGATGCGTACATGTCTACAGCAGTTGTCGCTTTAAGATCCGTTTTCTTTTACAGGGTGAGGAAAGACTTAAATTGAAAGGATAACTTTTTTAGTTGATGAACAAACGTGTTTAATGAGAAATAGAATTAATCATTATTTTTCTGGCCAACAGTTGATCTCACAGAGCCCCAACCCGGGCATCGAGTATGAGTACCGCGTGCCGCTGCCGGAATACGGCGGGAACCCGTCAGCAGTGGGCCTCCCTGGCGCAGCGAGACCCGGTGTAGGGAGCAGACCGGTGCCGGGAGTGCCAGTAGTGCCAGGAGTGTCAGGTCTGCCAGGACTGCCTGCCAGCAGCGTGGTACCCAGTCAAGGACAACGTCGACCCTTCCAGAGCAGCCCTAACCTGTCTTCCAGAACTCCCAGCTATGGCACCAGGAATCCTGGACAGGGGTCAGTGTTCCCATTCGGTAGTGGCGGTGGTGGGCGGCCCTTAGACACCTTCATGCCCCTGACGCCTGTGCTGCAGCCAGTGGTGGGGCCTTCCTCCGGATTTAACTCCAGCAGCATGTCGATATATCCCGCAATCCACACAGCAGCTTGGCCACGAGTCCTGCTGGCACACCGAGAAGGTGGCCGCCTTACCTCGGCGTACCCCAGGGCTCGCCAATGGATGCAGCTTCCAGAACTCCAGGCAGAATCCCTGGCGTGATTTCCCGCGGCCAGCCCATCACGCCGCTCACTCCCTCACGCACAGGGCCCATCCCTCGTCCCTGGAGGCCCGGCCTCAGCTCCCCAGAGAGGGGGCGTGCCTCGCCAGTCCCAGGGAGTCCATTTCTGCAGGGTCAGCCCTTCCCAAAGGGCACTGCAGGCAACACGGTGTCGTCCATAGGTGTAGGGAAAGGATTGCCGGGGCGTGAGAGGGAAGTGATTGTCAGCTCCGAGAACAGCGGCAGGGACGGAAGACTCCTGACATCCTCGAGGGACGGCGGGAGACAGACACTGTATAAGGCTACTAACCACCACAGGGTGCAGTCAGGCAAGGCCACCACCGCAGCGCCTGTGTCCACCCACAGAACCCGCCACCGACACGGCCTTCAAGGGACTCAAAGTAATTAATGCAAAATTACCGATTGTTGCACTTCTGCAGGTCACCGTCACTTCGTAGCGTCCAGGAATGTTGCCTTAACATCACATTGATCAGAATGTTTGAAGTAATATCTACTAAGATTATACGTGACATATTTCTAATATATTTACTCAATTTTTAGTCATAGATACCTACAGAGATGCAAAAACTTATATATTATTTTCTTTCCTCCCCACGCCTTGGTTTTCCCGTCACAGGCAGAACCAAAGTGCCAGGGAAGGCTTCACAGTTCCCCACTTTCGACCCTGATGTGCAGCTGACTCAACCCAAGGCTTCCGTGCAGCCCACTACTAATGCCACGGTAAGGCATGGCACGTAGCCTTAATGTTTATATGTCTCCAAATGTAACATCAGCAAATTGCAATTCTTATGTGTTTAGATTCAAACAAACACATTTATATATATTAACCCCTTCAGTACTAGGGTACATTTTTACCTTGAGTTTTGGGTATGCTTAGACGATTCTATCTACATTAGAAAAGGTCCATGAAGGTCAGAAGATTAATGGCCAGAATCTTCTCTATTGCAATCTCCACATAAGATTCTGAATCTGTATAAAATCATCAACTAGTAAGCAGAATGAATATGGAAACGCATCATAGTACTGAAAGGTTTAAGGCTCTCTCTCTCTCTCTCTCTCTCTCTCTCTCTCTCTCTCTCTCTCTCTCTCTCTCTCTCTCTCTCTCTCTCTCACACACACACACACACACACACACACACACACACACACACACACACACACACACACACACACACACACACACACATTTATATTCAAAGTTCAGACTACTAACCCCTCCTACTGTTACTTCAGGACTCCGCTACGGCCTCGAGAAGCAGAGGTGAAGGAGAAGGCCGTCACCGCCACCGCCACAAACAGAACGGAGCGAGGAGACCCGGCAAGAACAGGCGCAAGGACAGGACGCGTCTACGGGTGCAAAGAGGCAGGTTCCAGTGGGCTGAGAAGGGCCTTACTCCGTGCTCCAGACCCTGCGGTGGAGGTACTTATGCGTAAACCTCGCAATGCAGAAAGATAGGTCGATAATGTATACAGATAGTTATAGTTTTTTTTGTTTTTTTTTTAGCAAGATCCACAGATTACAATGAAATAAAAGTCAAGACACTAACTATACACCTGTGATCCACCTTCTCCTCCTTACTAGGCAACCAGACAGCGATCTTGTCATGTGAGAGGAAAAGGAACAAGAAGGTGGTAGCGGACCGTCGCTGTTCCCACCTACCACGTCCTGATGCTCGCTTCGTCCTGTGCAACCTGAACCCATGTCCTGCATCGTGAGTATAGGGCATGAGTGAACCATTGGGAGTCACTAAAATCACTTAAGCTTCTATGAGGGTTCAGGGTTGGGAAGGTGCAGGATGGAACGCTCATATGTGAAGGAATCTGTTTACTTCCTCTTTTTCCTTGAAGTTATGGTTAGGGTGGTTTTAAGACAGTGGAGAAAGACTGTAGCCTAACTTGACATGCTTCAGTGGGAGGTTATGTTGTTCTTGGTTTAGATTTAGTATTGAGTCTGATGTGGATAGTGATAATAAGTGTGGCGAAAGTGGCAGTAGTGGTTATTTTTGTAATGTAGAGGAAGAGAAGGAAGAAGAGCATCAAAATATCCCAGTTAGTTAACCTTTCTCTTTATCCTACCTTTTTTTATATCATGAGATGGCGATTATATCCTTCTCTTCCTTGGCCTGTCTTCTTAATACATAAAAAAGTTGAAACTCTGACTAGAATTAATAAGATTAGGGCACGATTCAGCCATGATCACAAGATGGACACCCGTTCAAATAAGAGATCTACATAATGCAACACCAAACACTCTATCTCTATTCAGTCGACACGTTAATCTCCCATCCAAAACATTCACTCATTCATTTCATTTCGACATCACTCGCTCTATCTCCGTTCAGTCGACACGCTAATCTCACTCGTCTAAAACATTCACTCATTCATTTAATTTCAACATCACTCGCTCTGCACTTCTTTCGGGAATTTAGGTGGGTGCCGGGCGAGTGGGGCCCGTGCAGCGTGACGTGTGGCATGGGGGTGCAGATTCGCCCCACAGTGTGTCAGCGTGTGGTTTCTCCTACCCTCACACTCACAGTTCCTGATGGGACCTGCCGTTCCCCGCCCACTGTCACCACCTCGCAGGTTTGATTTCCCGCAATGTTGTTTTGTTTTCTTTCTTTTTATTTTATTCTTTTACTTTGTGTGTGTGTGTGTGTGTGTGTGTGTGTGTGTGTGTGTGTGTGTGTGTGTGTGTGTGTGTGTGTGTGTGTGTGTGTGTGTGTGTGTGTGTGCGTGTGTGTGTGTGTTTGATGAAGATGGCTTTTAATATCGTTATTATTATCAACTTTTGTTTTGTTACTTTTTTTTTCTTCTTCTCAGTTTCTTCATGACCTCAAGGATACACTATCCCTTCACTTTTATCCCTCACCTTCTCTTTACTCAGATCATCTCTTATTTATGTATCGTTTCCCTGTTCAAGATATATTTATTTTTCTCAACTGCAACTCTTCAGTCTTCACAAATATAAGCTATACTCCTAATACTTCATTCTCCATTTATATTTCCCTACATGTAGAACTGAGAACCAATATCACATACTCGTACTAATCACTCACCTTCATCACCACCATGGGCAGGTGTGTGAGATGGGACCCTGCATGAGCACCAGCCCAACGTGGGAGACGGGACCGTGGACTAACTGTTCAGCGCCATGTGGTCTGGGTACCCGATCCAGGCAGGTGACGTGCATCGTGGAGGGCCTGGCTGTGGTTGATGACCGCTGTAGCCTCGGCGCTCGGCCCGTGAGGGAGGAGGTGTGTGACATGGGCTCTTGCGCCACCAACACCTGGTTCTTTTCTGCTTGGTCTGAACAGGTGAGTTTTGAGTCTAAACAGCCACAGTAGTTGATTTCTGTCACTACTGCTGTTTTCGTGTAGCTGCATAAATGAATTTCTTTTCTTTTTTTCTTTCTGCTGTTCCAGTTAAAGAGTCGCTACGACAGTTCAGACTTTTCCAGTGTGTTCGGTCATCTGAGAAATAAAAGGTTGTCAATGTTACTACGTAAAGTTGTAACACATATCTTAATTATATTTCACCCTTATCACCGCCATTAAAACCATGCTCCTGCAGTGCTCGGAGCCATGCGGGGCGGGTGTCCAGACAAGAAGAGTGCACTGCCTGGCAGGTGACACCCAGACGTCTTGCCCTGCATCGGAACGACCTGACGCCACCAGACCGTGTACAGGGCTGAGTGGCTGCGGCGGTCAGTGGTTTGTAGGTGAGTACTGTGCAATAGAGCGTAAAGGTATATAACTAGATGGAGAGATAGAGAGAACTAAATGGAAAGATAGAGAGAAATAGATGAAGAGATGGAAGGAATTAAATGGAGAGATTATCTTACTAGGATAACTTGAATTAAACCAAGAGACAAGAGAGATGAGCTCAACAGGTTCAGTGAGGTCTTAACTAAATGGAGAAATTAATTAAGAAACTTCACTAGGATGGTTTACAACACACATAGACGGACAGAACAGGAAAGAATTGGGTAAGGCCTTTTATCTTACAATGAGATCGTAGAAGGTGATGGCAACAGTCTGACAAGACGTTGAGGTAAGAGTGTTGAAAGAATTACTAGCACTCTGGACCAGCAGAGAAACAATGTGCCAGCGACAAGGAAGAATGAAAGCGTTGTCGACATAAAAAGACTAAATGAATCACTCAGTACATGATAAAGAAATGGTAAGCTTTAACTCACACGGGCCTCCATCTATCCTGCACACAATGAAGGCTCGTGGGGTGAATGCAGTGAGCCGTGCGGTGTTGGGCGGGAGACGCGGCCCGTGCTGTGCGTCCTCCACGTGCAGACGCGGTGGAAGGTGGTGGGCGACTCGCAATGCCATGGAACCGAGAGGCCTCAGGACAACAGGGAGTGCAACGTTCAGCCATGTTTGCCTGTTTGGTACACCTCAAGCTGGTCGCAGGTGTGTGTGTGTGTGTGTGTGTGTGTGTGTGTGTGTGTGTGTGTGTGTGTGTGTGTGTGGTAGTGCAGAGAAAAGTAGATATATAAATAGTACATTTGGAGAGAGAGAGAGAGAGAGAGAGAGAGAGAGAGAGAGAGAGAGAGAGAGAGAGAGAGAGAGAGAGAGAGAAACTGACTGACTCTGCATTTGACGATATAAAATCATTCTTGTATTGCATCAGAGAGAGAGAGAGAGAGAGAGAGAGAGAGAGAGAGAGAGAGATACACTCATACATACCAACACAAGCTTCCTTCCCTGGCAGTGTTCTACGTCATGTGGTGGTGGAATACAGCGGCGCGAGGTCACCTGTCTAGACCTGCACCTTCACGCCTCTCCTGACTGCGACAACGCCACCAAACCCGACGCCCGCCGCCCCTGCCACCTCCACGCCTGCTCTGATGATGCCCCGCGCCTCGTCCACGCCCCAGCAGCAGGTGAAGGCGTCCCAGGCAATCCGGAGTCCCCAGTAGCGTTCTTCTCCACTGAGGAAGACGAGGGCACAGAAGGAAGGCCTGAAAGTTAGCATTGTTTTTTTTTTGTTTTCACTGTGATGAAAATGGTTTTGTAATTTTTGAATGAACTGGTTTTTTTTTTCTTTTATTTTCTTTACTTTTGTCCGTTTTTTTTTCTTCTTTGTTTTCTCTCTGTGAATTAGTTTTCTCTATTTTTTTTTTTTTTTTATTTGGTGGGGGGGGGCGAAGGGCGCATGGAGGCGGGTGTTACCTTTTGTTCTCTTCTTTTCCCCAACGCTCTCTCTCTCTCTCTCTCTCTCTCTCTCTCTCTCTCTCTCTCTCTCTCTCTCTCTCTCTCTCTCTCTGTGTGTGTGTGTGTGTGTGTGTGTGTTCCCGCCTTCCCTCATTATACCCCCAATACCTTTCCTTGCAGCATCGCCGGGAACCTCAGGAGACTTCAGACACACGGGGGAGGCTGGCAGGGAGGCAACAGAAATGACACAGGCCGAGAGACATGAGGCGGAAAAGGAAAAGGAGGAGGAGGAGAATATAGATAATTTAAGGGCAGTAACGGTGGAGGAGGAAGAGGAGGAGGAGGAAGAAGAAGAAGAGGAAGAGGAGGAGGAGGAAGAAGAGGAAGACAACGAGTTAGTGGAGGAGACAGCTGAAGACAACCTCGGTAATCTTTCCGAAGGAGATGCACAAGGTGACGAGTCCTTTGCTGATGAAGGGGAAGAAGAAGAGGAAGAGGAAGAGGAACTGGTGCAGCGTGAGGAGGAGGAGCAGGAGCACGAAGAAGAGCAGAAGAGAAGGAAGAGGAAGAGGAAGAAGGAACGGAAGAAGGACAGGAGAGTGAAGGAGAGTGAAGGAGCATCGTCAGCTAGTAACAGTAATAGAAGGATAACTGCCGTCTCTCAGAAGCCATGTAAGTACAGCCTGTAATCTATTTTTTGAGGCAACACAACACCTCCTTACGATTTGTGACTGGCGGAGAAACGATAGCATTTTGTATAGTTTGCCCTTCCCTTGTCTGGTTTTCTCTCTTCAGTCTCTCATTCTCGTTTTCTTTTCCTTTTTCTTTCCTTATTCATCCGTTTAAGTCCTCTTTATTTATTCTTTTTTGTTTGTTTGTTTAGGACTAGCGTAATTAATCCTTGACTATATTTATTTTAGAATCTGGAGGAATTTTTCATTGTAAGTGTTGCTTTCTGTGCCGCTAATTGACCTAGCTATCCATTAGTCCAAAGCAAAAAAAGAAAAAAAAGGTTATACAGTCGCTCCCTTTACTCACACTTGTTCTTTTTTTTTTTCACAACGATCTTTACCTTCACCCATATACTAAACATTTCCCTTCAGATCTTATATATGTTCGTTTTCTGTCTCCCTTATACAGTTTCTCTCTAATCATTGCCTCCTATGCTCTCTATCCCTCAAGCTTTTCCACTCATCTTCCCACTCTTTCTTTTGCCTTACACTGCCTAATCATATGCTCTCTCGTCCTCCCTTTGTTCCGCCCTCCCCATAGCTTCCCTACACATATATGACTTGTCTTCACTCATCTCCTCTTTCTCATATGCTTGGACGTTCCTCTTTCCTTCATTGTGCCTAGTCATCAATACGGAGGTTCAGAAGAATGGAGAAAGATACGGGAAGATACGTATAGGTTGAAATAAGTAAGCATGTTTTAATTACTAGAAAGGCTGAAAGAATGCTGAATCTTAATCTTTTTTAGGTTTTTCACTTATGATTTCTCTCTTTCTCCTCCCAACAGTGTGCATTGACCGCATCAAGAACTGCCACCTGGTGTTCCGTGCTCGCCTCTGCCGCCTCAAGTACTACAACAAACTGTGCTGCAGAACTTGTACCTCCACCTGAGCTGTTGCTGCTGCTCCCACTACTGTTACCCCTACTGTTACTACTGTCGCCTGATTCACCACCTGTTATTACTGTCGCCTGATTTACCACCTCCAGCACCTTGGTGATACACACGCCACTACGATCACTACCATCACCATTGCTACAACAACAACAACTACTACTATTACTATTACTACTTGTGTTATCACCTCCACCAGAGTCAGCTTTCACTGGGAAGAACTGACGTCACCACCGCCGCTTCTATATGCGAAGTCTCTCTCTCTCTCTCTCTCTCTCTCTCTCTCTCTCTCTCTCTCTCTCTCTCTCTCTTAATAACCACTTGTAGTTAAGGAAAAGAGTTACTGTTGCTTGTCATTGAGGATGCATTACTTTTAACCCCGGATCACTCCCAAAAAGTTGTGTTTTTAAACCTACTTGTTATCCAGAGAGTAAAGCATGTGATTCCAATGTCTTATCTTATCTTGTTTATTATTTTCTATCATCTGCCAGACATCGTGTACAGCCACTGCAATGATGTAGTGTAGGTGGTGGTTTTTATCTAAATGAAAAATACGTGTATGAAATTTCTGGAATAGATGTCTTTAAGTATGTCAGTTAAAATTTATATCGATCTGAGAAATGAAATGAATAAACTTATGTACGTAGAGAGAGAGAGAGAGAGAGAGAGAGAGAGAGAGAGAGAGTGTTAGTTCGGTGATTCACGTGGTGGTTGAGCAATAAGGTACACTAAATGATTAAATAAACAGCTCAGGTGACGATGAGCACCGTGTACCGTGGCTGTGGAGGTGCCCATGGTACGGTGAGGTGCGGGAAGGTGACTGCAGAGGATACGGTGTAGTTCGGTGTTGATAGAAGTGTGTGTGTCTTAGAATTAATAGTTTCCGTCAAGCGAAGTGTCTCATCTTGTTCTCCTTTCTCGGTTCGTATCTTCTCGTGTAAGCGCTGCGGCAGTTGGTGTATTTCTATGTATTTGTTAGCAGATATTATACAGCAGTTGTTGTCTGTGTGTCCTATAGAAGTGTCTGGTATACATATATATAAAGTAAGTGGGTGGAGTACTGTACCTCTTCTTGATGGTTATACATATACATATATACATTATCACTGTTAATATAATTGCATCATTGTATTGATCTAAGTATACGTACTCATTTAGTCCTTTCCGGCAAGACACTGTTCTTTCACTCACCGCTTAGTTGCATTTCTCATTATCATGTTATTGTTTTCACATTTACATTCGCTACTTGTGTACCCCGCGGGTGCTCTTAAAGTTATGGTTATGTTGTAATGTGCAACTGTCTCCTGGGAGATAATATAGTTTAGCAATTAGTGTTTTCTGTAAGGTATGTATGTATGTATGTATGTATGTGTCATATTTCGTATGTGTCCTGAGTGTACTCCTTTATTCTTCGTGTGTGTGTGTGTGTGTGTGTGTGTGTGTGTGCATGACTCTTCCTGATTCCATTTATCTATTACTCTAGTTAGTTTACCTCAGTATATGACTTGTGCATTAGTTTACTTCTTGCGTATGTGCTGGAAAACTACTGCGAGAGTTCCCCTTAATCCCACCAATCACTCCTCCTTTAATCCTCTCCGATATTTTGTAGCAGGTGCGACGTTTAATACTCCCAACACTCTTTTGTTAATGGCCCAGTGTGTGTGTGTGTGTGTGTGTGTGTGTGTGTGTGTGTGTGTGTGTGTGTGTGTGTGTGTGTGCGTGTCGTGTACCGGACTTGTAAAGATGTGGCTTTATATTAGCGTTTTTCTTCTTAGTTTCCATTGTCCTTCACTTACAAGCAGATTTCATGTTTCACTTGTGATATCAAGATTCTTTTCTCTAACTTGACTTAACAAGGTACTTTCGTTATTGATTTGGTCAACTTTACGGAAACTTCATATATATATATATATATATATATATATATATATATATATATATATATATATATATATATATATATATATATATATATATATATATATATATATATATATATATATATATATATATATATATATATATATATATATATATATATATATATATATATATATATATATATATATATATATATATATATATATATATATAAATTCTTGTAGGCGACAAAATGAGTATATTTCTCTTTTCTTCAAGCTTGTATCTGTGGTCAGTGTCTTTCTTACATATAAAATAACTTAGTATAACCTAATAGAGTTTTACATAATATAACATCCCTTTTGTCACATAAGTGTACATATTTTCTTTCACTACCAATTTCTTTTTTTTCCAGTATACTTATTCTATGTCGTGTGTGTGTGTGTGTGTGTGTGTGTGTGTGTGTGTGTGTGTGTGTGTGTGTGTGTGTGTGTGTGTGTGTGTGTTAGTGGTTTATATTCTTATTTCTTTGTCTTGTTCAACTATTTTCGGATTCAAATAACTGTTTGTACTGTTTGTACGTTTGTTTGTGGTTCTTTATGTGCATTTTTGTGACTTGAAAGGTCGCGACCCATTTCCCTCAACAACTCCCCCTTCCTCAATCCCTCTCTCTCTCTCTCTCTCTCTCTCTCTCTCTCTCTCTCTCTCTCTCTCTCTCTCTCTCTCTCTAATACACCGAGGTCGTCTCAGCCTATTAGGTAATCAACTCACTTATCTCCTCACCTTATTCTTTAGTTATTTTGGTACACACACCTTGCTGCTTCCTCGTTCAGCATGTATAGCCAAGCCTCCCTTAGTTGGCAGCTGGTGAGCCCGCCAGAAATACATAGGAAAGTAATCAACTCACGAATTATACTCACCTGATCATTTGTCCTTCCCATTACGACACTAGTTTTTACGTAAGCATCCTGAATATTATCGTTGAAAAGCTCGTCAATGTGTTTCGTATTGCGGGTTGTATTCTCAAACATTTCAGCGTCTCATCCCGACAACTTTCCACATGTTCTAGTGGAGGGTTGTGAGTTTCCTAGGGTGCTTTCATGTTTTTAGTGCTAGTTCATGCCAGTTTAACTAAAAGGTTTGCATCATCAGTGGTAAACAAATTTTAATCTGAGTAAAATTTTGCATCATTTCCAGGAAAAAAATGGATAAAATAGTGAAAAATACTTAGAACCAGTATAAGCACATTTCCAGGCCTCTAGTGTCAGTTCACGTTAGTTTGACAACGGTCCATCATCATCAGTAGAAATAATGCTAGCTTGACAAATTCTACTTCTTGACAAATAACCTAAAATAACTAAAAGAAAATGCTCAGGAAAAAAAAAAAGTCTTTTCATCTATTTCATGTATTTAGTGCTGGTTCATGCTAGTCACGCCAAGAACTTTGCACCATTAGCGGAAAAACAACACCTGAAATAGTAAAGAGATATCCAGGAAAACTAAAACTTCCAGCAGACTTAACATCTTTGTTGTCTATGGTAGTAGTGTTTGAGGATAACGCCCGCTAGCGTGTAAGCCGCCTCGTCTTGTGGTTGTCTGTCTGTCCCTGTGCGTGTGCCATAACGTCTTGTATAAAGGTAATGATAATGGTGTTGAAGAAAAGTACACATGTCTGCTGTCAGTAAAGTAACTTATCACAAGGCGCCCCAAGTGGTTTTATTGTATTTCATAAGTTTCTCCTTCCCTTCGTCATAAGTAATGAAAAGTGTCGAATCTCTCTCTCTCTCTCTCTCTCTCTCTCTCTCTCTCTCTCTCTCTCTCTCTCTCTCTCTCTCTCTCTCTCTCTCTCTCTCTCTCTCGATATACATATTTGGTACTGTAGTATAATACTAGCTACAATCAAACAGACTCAGTTATTCTCTTCACTTCCCACGAACGATATTAGTCATGGATTACACAACCTTAATATTTCTTTTCCTAGTATACATCGGATGATGTTCGTACTGGTTAGTAAATTGTAGTGCAGTAAGAACAAATTATCTGACAAGAATCTAAAGGTTTGTTTTGGCTGTTTTGAATCATATTGATTCTCTTAAATACTTGCCACCACGCTCTAGGTCTCAAGAATGATGGAATTACACAATGTTGGTTAAATATTGCAAGAGTCAACCAGTTTTCTCAATTATTCACACCTTTCTCTGGCGTAGTGGATAATGTGGTGAGCGTGGGGATCGGGCAGACGTCCACGCGTAGGTTCGAATCCCACCACATACCGCTTTGAAGTTATGCCATTTATCGAGTGGTTTAAAGTTACCTACATGTAACCATGATACTCAGGTTCTAAATGGTTACACCAAAGATACGCTTGGGTAGTGATATGGGCCTTAATATCGGTGATCCTATAAATAAAATTGCCTGCGCCACTAATGGGCGGAAGCTGAACAGTGCTTCCCACATATACTTTTCAAGTATGCCTACAGGCGCTATGAGCCATAACATAAAAAAAAAACTCTGGAACTCCCTGCCTGCTTCTGTATTTCCATCTTCCTACGACTTGACTTCTTTTAAGAGGGAGGTTTCAAGACATTTGTCCCTGAATTTTGGATAACTCACTTGACTTTTATAGGAACTGGCAACCCAGTGGGCCTTTTTTTTCCATTTTTGTTGCCCTTAGCCAGTTGCCCCTCCTGCATAAAGAAAAACTCTCTTTATATGGTTACGCCATTATTAATTCTATACTGTAGAATGTGATATCACAGTAACATTTATGGTCATAAAGACAAACTTTTATTAAGCCTTGACAATTCTCCATGATAGGCTAACAGTCTGCGAGGGCAGTTATAATAACCACAACTTTTTTTTTTTTTTTGTCCTTCACTAACCACCTATGATAATCTATCGTTATAGAAATGCGTAGTAATGAGAATTTTATATTTATTTCACAATTAAATCACTTTCACGTATCAACCAACTGTATAAGCACATAAATGCAACGTTCTCTTATGAACAGGTATACGTAGACAGGTAGGAGCATACACACACCATCTAGCCATTACAGGGTGGAACAGTGTGACGGCACATCCTGATTAAACCTATTGGACTGTGGACAGGGAGATGTGAAAGAGGTCATGTCCTGCCATGTTGAGTTGTTAACTTGAGAGACAAGTGTTGCAGGTGTGAATTGATGACGTAATATTGCGTGGCGGAGGAGTAGGAAAGGGAAGGAAGGCAGAACGGCGAACAATGAAGCACTAATGAATCACTGAGGCCTGGAGTGATGCACAACGCCGGCTCGAATGACCTCAGCCTTGTGTGGGAGCCGCCCGCGTTTCACTTCCCTCTGTGGTTCGGGTAAGATATCAGTTAAGTTTGTCTGTTTTTTCGTGTGTTAGTAGTGGTTGATGGATTGGACGAGATGGATGTAATAGCAAGTGTCTGTGTGTTGTAGGCTGGCCAAAGCAGCAACGCTGACGACGATGGGAGACAAGCAGTGGTGGTTCTCCAAGGACGTGGTTGTGGCCGTGGCCATGGCCGGTAGGGTGAGGCGCCATACCAGCTGCAGTACAGAAGATAGTTTCCGGCGCGTTGTTAAAGAACTTTATGTATGGTGGAGGGCGTTAAAACAATGGTGCGTTGTTGGACGGTGGTGTTAAACAAGAGTAGCGTTGTTCTCATGTTCAGTACTAAAATATTGAAAGTGTTGGACAGCTTGATCTCATTGATCCCAGTGTAAAAATGTTGGTGTGCATTTTTTTTTTAAACTAGCATCTTAATGCATAAATTCGTGCGTAGGTTTTAAGTTGGACTCCTGGATTTTTACATTGCAACTAAAAGTGCTAACCAACAGCGGAACATACTTGCATGGTATAACCTAATTGATATTTGAGGTATCAGTTTTTTTCATCATCGTTTTTATTGGCCTTAGCCAATTTTCTTTTCATTCATTAAAAATATAGTGCAAAGTGTAATTAATTGCTAGCATATTGATTCTATATTTTAGCATTAAACTAAGTTTGAAATAATACGAAACCACCAAATTTCGCTAAGGGAGTAATTTCTTTGTCGAACTAAAGATTCATTATTAGCAATACACTTCCACAGTAGGTGAAACTTCGTAGCAGCGTAACAAGCGCATGTACGTACGTACTTCTAGTAGTATGATGTGGTGAATGTCGGGAGACCATACAGGCGTCAAGTATGTCCACTCATCCCCCTTTAATTAAACACGGTGCGGGCAATTACCCATGCGCAAGTGAAATGCAGCGCAGGCGGCCCTTAGTTTGCAAGCGGACCCTCGTCCGCACGTTGTTTTGCGGTACAGCGTCTATATAGCAGGTCTCCACACGTCGCGGGCACCACCATGACTCGTGCATTTCTCTTGAGAAAATTCATTCAATAGCTTATTAAATTTTAAGGCGATTGGTTGTACGTGACTGTCCCTTTGAACTTAATATGAAGGGTAGTTCTGGTAATTGTGCAAGAGGGACCAGCTCTGTGGGACAAATCACGATGCATGCTGAGCATGCATCACAGAATGCTGGAGAGAGGTGTGCATCAAGCTAAACCCGGACTTAGTTTATTAGAAGCAAATAAAAACAAATATGTACTCTTGTCCCTTTACTTTACGATAAATACATTATTTTAACTGAAACTTGAGGCGCGTGGATGGTTTACACCCTTGCTGTGATAATAGAAACGCGGAAGCGGGTGTGTTCATGCTTAGGGCGGAGGCGAGCATCGTCCGCGATTACCATGGTCTCCAAGTTATCTTTGCATGTTTTTTTTCTACTCTTGCGTTTTCCTAATCTGATAAAGCCAAAGGAGCGTATCTTTCTTCAAACACGTCCTGCTTCAAAGACTTAACATAAGAAGTTGGTAGGTAATGGCTTTAACCAATAGCGTCGTAGGTAAGCTTTGGTGTTTGGGAAGGTATATTTGACACTACATTGGTGTTACTATTGAGGAAAAGTGAATGATTGATAAATCTGTCTCTTGAATACGTGAGTGGAAAGTTTTCTGCCGTATATCAGAGGAAGGGTCGAAGTGTTGTCTGATGGATAGAGGTTGATATACGTAAAATGAATGAAGAAAAAAAGTTGTTCTGGTTACTTTTAATGTAAGTGTATAACATGGCATAACGACTTGTAATTTGTATATCGATGTATAATGTGTAAATAAGGCTTTTATGAACAAAGGTCCAGTAACAGTTGTTGACTGCAGATTTAAACACGAAAGGCTTACCTTGTAGTGTATAATTATGAGCCTCTCATGCTTGGATGTAGGAGTTGACAATGTGTAGGTGTATTGTCAAAGGTTTGGTTTCGGTTACTGAATAACGTATGATGGAAAAAACAATCCACGTGGTTTTGGTGTTGTGCTCTATATTTCTCTTAACACCTACCTCATTGTATTAAAGATTTAACGCAGTATATTTTATTCGGTTACTATATCATGACTTGCTCTATTTTTTTATTATGTGCTGTATTTTTACTACTAACACTTTACCTTTTGCTGCTAAGATCTTTATATTACTTGTTACCGTAACTTTTTACTCAATAGAACCATTGTATGGGGCAACTCATCTTCCGGGATAACATGGTCGTTTACCGAAGCCAGAGTGGTTGAACGACAATCCCTTTGCATCCACTAGTGACTAGAGCGTGCTGTGGCTGCGTCTTGTGAAGGTGGAGAGCAACTGATGTTCGGAATCAACTTCAGTAATGGCTGTTGGGAGTTCAAATGCTTTTGTGGTAAGTGTTTATGTGGTCTTTCCAACAATCCAATTAAGATTATAATGTCCTACTCTTGATGCAATCTGCAGTAAGTATCATAAGAGAATATTATGCATAAGCTTGTTAGCGCTACCACCCAGTAGGTAGAAACCCCTAAGAAGAGATACTTTTGACGGTAGTCAGAGTTGATGTGCAATTTTGGTCCTTATATTATAGAATAGGTATTAGAATCAACACAAATAATTACTGTGTATAAAAGGACATGGAGATAAAAAGGTGTGTAAGAGGCTGACTTTTAAAAGATGATCTGATAGTTCTTCTTGTAAGAATGAATTAAAAGGTGACAAGAATAAAACTCTGGAATAGTCATCGGCATAGAACGAGAAATAATAAGTTTCACTCTGAATAGAATGAGAAATAATGGGTTAAGTTTGAAGAGGTTGTATTAGTGTTTTGTTAAGCCTATGAAGTTGTTCTCGTTATCTATGTCCATAGTGTATATGTCCTGTCTCAGGGCGAAGTGTTAGGTAGTTGGTATTTAAACAGTTTTTTTATAGTTTATCACAGATGCTGCCATTACTGAACGCAGAAAGAAACCAGTGCATCCTGCCAACATTCCATCCTGGCTCGTATGTTGGACTGGGAGACTAGATGCCATCCTCTGCCTCGCTTCACCTTCCAGGGAGGGACAGACTTCTGCCTCACTCTTCACTCTGCCCTGCCAATACACGCTGCCATGCTCTGGTATGTTATTCCTTCCTTAGCCTGTGAATATACCTGCCTAACGTGCCACTACTGTGTATAGTAAATTATAATCATTATTTTGCTTGTTGTATACTTGATATCAAATAGAAAAATATTATGCATATAAATATGGTTTGTCTTCATAACCTAAAGATTTAAAGAGGTGAAAGTAACTTCTATATAATAAATACAATGTATATGATATGTCTACTGAAGTCTCCCTTGCACTTTTAAACTACAGTAACGGATAATAGAAAGTGTAAAAATTAACACATCAGTGAAGTATTAGGTATTTTTATCTATTGTTTAACTTATCTGAATTATACAGGAGCCACCATACATAAATCCTGCTGTATTAACAACCACCAGCTTGTTACTATTATATTTCGACTTGCAAAAATGAACATATGAATAAACAAATAATGTTTTACCAACCAATCAACAGTTACCACATTATATGATCCGATCATGTATAGCTGTTACGATCATCAACATTATCTGCCTGGGGTGAGAAGATCGGCTGGGAAGTGTAGCAAGGATGAGAGCGTGGAAGAGCGTGGCGGTGGTGTGGCTCGAGTCAAGAAATACTTACAAAAGGATTATGGTAATGGATGAAGGTAAGTTATGCTTGATTTGTTAATTGTATTTAAACTTTCCCTTATAATTCGTTATCTAGGTATAAATAGGAGTGTTAATGGTTCTATTGTTATTAACGACGTAAGAACATTAGAAGCAAATCAAGGAACGGTCTTAATCTCCGAATTTTCTCGCAAGTGCCAGTATATGTGGTCTTGTGTGTGAGAATATTCCTTCTATCCCCATTCGCGGGGCAGACATGAAGTGTGGTGTGTGGATAGCCAGCAAAATGCGTTTGGAGGAGTGGATGCTGTTTCTTCTTGAAAGTGTGCTGGTATGTAACTTATGTTGAAGGTTATAAGTGAGCTGGTATGTAACTTATGTTGAAAGTTATAAGTGAAAATTTAGTGGTTTGATATAATTTAACTTACAAGTGAACCTGCAATGATTTGCCAAGTCCCATAAACTACTTGTAAGTTACATGTCCATTGTTATTCACCTAAACTAACGCTACTACTCTTGCATTAGATAGAAAACATATCATTGGTCATGATGAAGTTTGTATTTCAAACAGTGCACAGTAGTTGAAGCTCATAGTGCAGTTAATATTAAGACGAGGCATGCAGTTCTACTTATTTTCTTTACTCCCAACAAACTTGGAGATCTGGTGAGAAATTGAGTTTTCGTAAGGGGAAAGCTAAACTACGACCAAATATCACCTCTACCACCTAAGAGTAGTGGCAAGCTATTGTTGATATTCTTATGAGGGGCGTTATCTTTGGTACTGCAGAAAAATCTCCCCAAATCTGTAATTTGATAAATATCAGTTTTAGTGTAGTTTTGTTCTTCTAGTTAATGAATTGCTTCTTTTTATAGATTATGTTGTGTCGAAGTGGCTTACAATATGAAGAAACGCCACCAGGAGTTACTCCGACAAGCCCAAGATTCGCATCTGTGAGTTTAGCATGTCAACAACAACTGTGATGGCCAATGAAAGTGTACACAATCTGTAATTACTATTAATCACTTACTTGACCATTAAAGTTGTTGAATGTGTAAAATAGTAAATATGAGATTAAAGTAGATAAGCTATTAAGTTATTTTACTGCTAATATAGTTCATAGTGTTAATACATTGGTCAAGGAAATGACTTCATATGGTGCTGCAATATTTGGTTGGTAAGTGATAGTTTTAGGACACAGGAGATGGTGGTGGTTTGCTTTGACAATATTTCACGATCTTAGAGCAAATGTATCTATTATAAGTAAACATTTTATTAACAGGAGTATACTAACTTTAACAGTCCTGTAGAGAGTTACTTTGCTGCAATGGATTTCATATTGGCGTCAAAAAAAGTTATCTAATTTTGACAAGACTTCAGGTTCCTTAATACAAAAAATTTTGAACAAAGTCTTGTGAACCATGCATTTTGTTCGATTTAAGAACTAGTGAGAAATCAAGGGACTTTTTAAAATTTCTTGAGAAGTTTAAAGGTTTCAGGTTACTTCATGAAATTGGATAGAATTGGTTTTTGTTAAGAGTGAGAATCGTATGACCTGTTCAAGTTCAAAACATTGAAATGAGACAGTCACTTGTTTCTGATCAGGAAGCAAAGCATTGTTGTTCTGTCCTGTCATGAACTGTTTGTTGTTAATGATGAGTGGATGAACATCTCCCACGAGTCGCTTATCACTTTTCAAGAATTTCAACAATAACATTCTGAACCAGAAAAGGTCTTACAGGATGATATCATTTCATGGAACCACAGTGAGCATTTCTTATTGGAAGATCATAAGCTTGCTACTTGCTCCTAAATGGAAAATCTAACCTGTGTGAAAGATTAAAGACTAAGTAAGCTGCTCAAGCAATGGGATAGAAGTGTGGCACCAAGCATTAAATTTTACACAACACTGTATAGACAAAGCGCCTCATGGAACTGTTTATATTGCAGTATATGTGTATCGGGCGCTTAAAAGTTACTTGATGAAATAGTTCAGGTAATCTTCATCTTAGATATTTATTTCTAAATATTGTCCTGCTTGACTTGCAAGGTATGTAAGCCGAGTGGTTTACCTGCGTATGCCCACTGAGTATCGTGCTTGCTTTCTTTGCAAGGCATAATACTCAACTAGCAGTTCGCGGAAGCCAAATATTGATAACTGTGAAAACTCGTCTATTTGGGCTGCATGGTCTAGAGGTGTGTGTGTGTGTGAGTGAGTGTTTCTTAGTATCCTTCATACCGCAGCGTTGCAGTACTAAGTATTTGTGCATGTAGTAGAAAAAAAAACAATTTAACACTGTTGTCTACTCTGGTAAGGTTTTATTTAAGTTGGTCTGCAAACCGAGGAAGATTGTTAAAACTTTAGAATACTACCTGTATATAAATATGAATAAAACTTTGATGCAATGTCTGTAAATCTTTTTGTTCACCTATTAAAGAGCCTAAAATAAGAGCATAAATCTGATTAGAGCCTAAAATAAGAACATAAATCTGAAGATCTTAAAGAGGAAGGCTAGGAATAACAAGAAGGAAAAGTTTCCCAATGATACTAGCTGTTCTCTGCTAGTTGGTTGGTTGTGGCTGAGGGGGAGTAATGGGTGCGTCCATTTGTAAGAATGGGGGAGAGAGGAAGTAAAAAACAAGCCTGTCATGGGCGAGTCCATTACCACAATAGGGGAGGAAACAGAGGAGAGTATATGTCTGAGATTGACCTTGACCTACATTTGAGAAACCAGTGTTAGGAATGCCCTCAGGCGTGACCTTGACCTATATTTGAGGAACAGTGCAGTGCTGTGTCCTTGAGCTTGACCTTGACCTACATTTGAGAAACTAGTGTTAGGAATGGCCCCAGGCGTGACCTTGACCTACATTTCAGCCAATGAATCGCAGGCGAGTCCATTATCACAGCAGGGGAAGACGGATGTGTGATCATTCTGGGCGAGTTCATTGCTATAGTGGACTATTGGGGATTCGGAATAGGGAGTGGGGTGGCAGTTGTTAAGGGAGCGGAAAGGATTTCTGAACTAACCTGAAGTAGGCTTAACTGTCCTTCAAACTATTAACTAGATTTTCTTCATTTCAAGATAGCTTTGATCTCGCTTTACCTTCATCTTGGATTGTTTTTTCAAGTTTTGCTGACTCGCCAAATCACTTCGCTTTTTGTTTACTTACCTGTACTTCTTTTGCATCCTGCCGGCCTGAGGCAAGGCGCTGCTGCCTCCCCTTACAGAACCGCTACCTTCTTACCTGCTGCTCAATTTGTCCTTTGATAGGAACAGAAACAGAAACACCGTTGGATCTTCTTAATTTATTGATGCATAGAATTATACTCATTTCATAATACAAAGTCATAAGCAAGCGATAATTCTGCTGCAACCCTTATTCCATAGTCTTTACACACACACACACACACACACACACACACACACACACACACACACGCGCGCGCGCGCGCAATGAACCGAGAATAATGTGCACGGTGTGAGGCATACATGGTGGTGTCCTTGTAATAAGCAGGGAATACGAGTAGTATATATATCTGAATATGTATGTGGCCCCGACGCCTGTGTAGTCGCCTGAAAGTGGGAAAGTACTTGTGCTGTGATGGGAGAACGTCCTGGGAGCGGCTGTGCTTTGAACCGTCGGCGGTGGACAGTTGTTTGGTCGCCCGGGGCAGCTGAAGGAGCCGTGACTGACGCCGTTTTGTATATGCTGCCGCTTGGCCCCTCCTCCCCTGTCTGTGTGCATGCTGTGACTGTGGCCGGTGACTGAGGAGATGCGTGCCTCGTATTATACTGGGTTGATGTATTTGTGTGTGTTTTGCGGTACGAAATAAACCCAGCAAAGTGATCCTTGTGGCTGTCCTTTCCCCCCGTGTGCCTGTCTGTCTGTCTGCCTGTGTCTGACTGGCCTGTGAGTGCCTGTTCTCGCGACTTACGGTCACTGGATCCCTCCCGTGATTATCTCGTACCTTCTCCTGGTGTCCTTGCCGTGCTTGAATGCTGAGGAGTTGCCCTGGTATGCTGCAGGTAAGGGGGGGGCGGATACGCAACAATATTGTATGTTGGTGAAGAAGAAGAAAAAAAGATTATTTTGTGAAAGATAGAGCGCTACAGATCTATCAATGGTTAAGAAAGGGATGTAAAGAAAGGTTTTAAGAAATAGTGTTATCCTGCCAGTGTTCATGTACGGTTCAGAAACCTGGTTATTGTAATTAGATGCAACAAGCAAGAGCATGCTGAGTGAATGACTGTTACAGGGAAGTGAGGAGTGATGAGACGGGAGGGTGAGGTCAGTGAAGTGTGAATGAGAGATGCAGAATAGACACATGTGAGACTGCTGTGACGTGTGGAGAAGTGGAGGAATGGAATGAGGGGAAACTGACACTGAAATAGTTGGGTTATAGTGAGACGGGTGGCGTTAACAGTTGGTAAGGAAAGAAGAGTGGTCATGTGAATGTACCTGACTAAGGTGCCAGTACTGTATATAATAAAATATAACAATTGATATTGATTTTGTTCTCTATGCATATCTATTCTTGTTTGTGAAGAATACCTCTAGCGGGCTTAGGTAACTGAAATGGCAATATTAGTTCCCATAAATATTCTTAGGTATCTTTAAAAAAAAAAAAAATCACAAGAAAGGCTATTTATTTGAAGCTTGTCATATAGCAAATAGGAATGAAAAAAAGCTATGAGTAAAAAAGCCAACCCCACGAAAGCAATATGCCCATAATAAAAATAATAGTAAAACCCTTCAAAAAATCTTGAAAAAAATATAATTGCTAAAAATGGTCAACGAAAATCCTTATAAAAAACAAACAAATGTACAAAAATATAAAGAAATTTTTAAATTAACTCGAGGCACCTGCAAAATCTTTCAGGATTCCTGCAAAATGGGTCCAAGAAACTGTACCAAGTCGAAAATACTCCTTAGAGGAGGAAGATGTACGTTGAAGCTAGAAATAAGAATAACACACTCCGGAGCTTCTCTCTTTAATCAACAAATTTCATTACATTGCTTACGAAAGTTGAACATTTTTTATCTGGATTGCATTTTTCTAGCATTAAAGCAAATTTTTGCTACAAAATATGGGAAAATTTCCAACTTAGTATTATATATATATATATATATATATATATATATATATATATATATATATATATATATATATATATATATATATATATATATATATATATATATATATATATATATCGAACTGTAAAGAATCATGAAATATTACGCTAACTACTTTCTTCGGAAGTGTAAGTATACCACTGCTCCTCCTTCTCCTCTTCCTCCTCCACCTCCTCATCCTTCTTCTCTTTCTCCTCCTCTACTTCGTTTTCTTCCCCTAACCTCCTCTTACTCCTCTTCCTATCCCTTTTATCTTCCTCCTTCTCTTCCTTTTTAATTCACTACTACTTCTACTTACTGCTGCCATCAATGTTACCAATACTATTATGAATACAACTATAAATACTTTATCAATGCTACTTCTATATTTGCTAAAACTATCTCTACTAATTCAGTAGCGACGGTATTATTATTATTATTATTATTATTATTATTATTAGTAGTAGTAGTAGTAGTAGTAGTAGTAGTAGTAGTAGCAGTAATACTTATTGTTGTTGTTGTAATAGCAGCAGGATCACCACCACTACCAACAGAAGATTAAGTATTAATGGCATCATCATCATCATCATCATCATCATCATCAGCTGCAACATCTTCGGCAGCAGCAGCAGTAACAGAACCAATTTCTTACAGAGCGTCTCTTCGTTACATCTGCAACAAATCCATTACAGTTACAACATATTCTCATTTCAGATGAGTTTCGTATCACAAGGATCGCTCTTCCAAGAGCACTGGTGACGGACGGGAGTGTTACTTCACGTAGCCTATAAGTAACCATTGCCCAGAGTAACCAATAGAGCAAATTATTTCCATATTTTTCTAATTTTTTATCCGGACACTAAAATAAATGTGTCCGTATGTAAGATAATTAGAAATTTGCTCAGACATTAACCTTTGGCAACTATCCTTACCCGCATGCAAATGTCCGACCCAACGAGTATAAAACACTACTATACTTGCCATCCACCACAATTTAACTTAATGACGCAGTATCTTCAAGCTTTCCTCTCATAATTATCTATACTCGTTGGTCCGACCTTCTCGCCCTTCACTCTCCAGTCTCCACTCTACAGTCCACTCCCAGGACCCAAGACCAGTGCTGGGTGGGCGTCAGGGTCTGCAGAAGGGAGCCTTGACTATAACGTAGAATCAACCCACAGCCTCGTTGATTAACCAAAGCAATCATTGTGAGGCAGTACCGACATAAGTTGCAAACAGCAGCGGTAACAGTGACGCTCGCTAACATAGCATTCCCGGCGGTGGTGATCACAGCCTGCCACTACCTTCCTGCCGGAGCAGATCACGGAGATCATGGAGTACGATGATTATAACTATTACAACTACACTGACACTTGGGAAAAGGAAGATTATCATCATTCACCACTCTTGCTCAGGACAGTGCTGTTAAGTTTGGTGACATCCATCGCACTGCTAGCCAACATCATTTTGCTGGTGGTGCTGCGCAGCACTCCATCATACCTCAGCATCCCACCTAATGTTCTCTTCTTGCAGCGTGCCATCGCCGACTTGTTTTCTTCAATCGCACTGGTATTCTTCACCGCTGCACCAACTGCACCAGTCATTATGGTGAGTGGCACGTGCATCACGTTCAGTGTCATATAACACCTGGGAAAGGTGGCTAGCAATGTACTTCTGATGGCTTTTATTGTGGACAGCTATTTGGCAGCACACCCTCAGCACTACTCACACCTTCTCCGGCGCAAGACGATGCAGATGGCTTCCGCACAGGCCTGGGTTTTAGCTGCTGCTGCAGGAATTGCTGCTATTGTCTTCACCGGAATGGGGGGGGAGAAGCTGCTTACTAGGACCATTCTTTTTTGCTTCAGACTTTCATACCAAGACAACAGAATTCTTCATCATGTATTTGGTGCCGTTAAGGGAAGCGTCCGGTTTAGATCGGTGTTGTCATATCTCCGGTAAATATGCATGAAACACTCTGATTTTTATGTTGTGAAGTATTGGGAACATGTACATCAATATTAGACATTCATCCCCATTCTAGTCCCCAACCCCGCCATGCATGCAATTATAACTGCAACTAAAATTTACGAGTGTTATTCTGGCGTTATTATTTGCTCCATAACCTTCATTTTCCTGTGGCAAACACACATTATAATATGAAAGGTTTCCACGTCGTTAAATATTTTATTTTATCTTTCGTTTTTGTTTTATGAATTTTTTTTTTTTACTTTTTTTACAAAAAAAATATTAATACAAAATTCCAGGTCACATATATAAACAAAATAGCGACGTGAATTGATAGAAGTATTATTCTCCTTTTATTTTTTTTTTTTGTTTCATTGAAATCAAGCTAAAATTTGCTTTAAAACAGATTTTAGAAGGGGAATAACTTATGTTTTGAGATACGGGCCGTTAAAGTTTATCGATCGATCTCGACCCCGTTATAACACACTAGGACGTTTATCCAGGTTTAATCTATGTTCTTTTTTATTATGTACAATCTCATAATACAATTAGATGTATATGAGGCTCCTAGTCCTCTCCTGTCAATGATATGTTGGTCCTGAAGAGGCTTTTCTTCCGACCTCCAGCTCTCACTTTTTTCTGGTTGTGATGTGTTCTTGAAGTTGCATGTTGTGCAGTGCATAGTTATGGTGTTCTCGTATACATCAGGCTCCAAACTGTAATCAAAGTCAGGATCTGGCCATTAATTACGAGAGGAAAGAAGATTTTTTAGCCTCCTTTTCGTCAGCATGACAAGCTCGTCATCACTATCCACATCTTTTCCTTTCTCAATATTTTCTAGAAGAGTTTCTCTTATTGTGAGTAATGAGGCCTTTTCTTCTTTATTTCCTTGTCTTTGTTCTGCGTGAGATGTGGTGGGCTGTGGTGTGGCGGCGGTGAGGATGCGTACTGGAGCATTTGAGGTGTCAGGTTCAACACGCTCTTTTTATTCTTTGAGCTTCCAAACTCATATTCCAAGCGTTCTTCCTTTGCTTATTCCTCTTAGACACCGATCCCATGGTTGGTAGTAGATGAAAAACAGGATGCAGTAAATAAATTACGTTCTGTTTAGCAGAGTGAAGGGCGGGTAGCGAGAGACGCGGCAATTACCTCTGTCTCTGATAACTTTCCCCCTACTGAGTCTTGCTGGTTCCTTGATTGACGCGGCGACGCCACTCATAGATTTTCAATGTTGCCGTATCATGTCCACCAAAAAAAGTTAAGATTTTTGCCTTTTTTTCGTAGTTTTTGAGAAAAGAAAAAAACTTATTCTGCTGATGTAAACAAACGCACGTGGTTGAGTACGGGACCTTTAAATGGCATTTAAACGAAAACCAATGCGCGTTTCGCCATTAAATTTCGTCATATAATAGCTAACGTGTATGCCTACCATATATTTTTTTCCACAAAAAACGTTATTTTTCTTATTTTTTTAGTCTCTAAACCGGACGCCCCAGTAATGTCGAGGACAAGGTGAGAGCATAAAGAACAAAATGAAAAGTGAAGGAAAGGTGAGGTTAAGAAAATTAAGAGAAAAAGTTGTGAAAAGATAAGGAAGGGAGAGTACATGTATTGATAAAAGGAGCTATCATGCAAAGTGGATCTCTCTCTCTCTCTCTCTCTCTCTCTCTCTCTCTCTCTCTCTAAAACTTGTAATGATTTCCTTGGTATAAAATTTGTCTACCTTTGTATTACGTTTGAAGAGTGTATTGGTTAACATTATTGTACTATCGATGTATTTTTTCTTCAAAATGAATAATGAAAATGATCTACAACACTACAAGATAGCCGTAAATTAATATCTTTGTATCCGTTTCAGTTTTCCCTAATAATTTCTACAACCAATAAGCTCAAAAGTTTTTACAGACATACACATTTGTGTACATAAGATACCATTGTCTAAAATCCCAACTACATACTATTTGACCCAACGTTTCCATAGTTTATTTACTTCCCTCCTAACTCTTCTTTAGGGCACCGCTTTACGAATTATGTCAGTGTTCTCAATGAACCGGGCCCATTAAGTTGTTAACACATTGCCGCATACCACAAAGATGATTTTAATAGTTTATCATCTACAGTTCGTCATCTTTTCTGCAGTAAAACTACATGGCAAAAATAAAGAGTGGCAACTGCTTAATAAGTCGTTTACGCACAGAAGGGAATGGGAGAGGGTGGGAGAGACGGGAAGGAGGGGTGAATGAAGGGATAGGAATTCGAAGGAGGAGGAGGAGGAGGAGGAGGAGGAGGAGGACGAAGAGAAGGAGGTGGAGAAGGACGAGAAGAAGCAGGAGGAGGAGGAGGAAGAGCTGCAAGGAACGAAGAGAAGACACGAAGGAAAGAGAAGTAAAAATGACAGAAGATTGTTGCACGTCCGAAGGAAGGAAGGTGGGAGAGGAAGGTGAAAATAAGCAAGTTCGTATGAGGTGGAGGCGCAAAGGAGAAACGAAGAGAGGAGGCGGGAGGGAAAGGGAGAGGCAAAACGAGTTTGTACGGAGAGAGAGAGAGAGAGAGAGAGAGAGAGAGAGAGAGAGAGAGAGAGAGAGAGACTAAGGTAAAAACTGCTGACTTATTGATGTACACAGATGAGGAGCATCTCAGCACTTATTTATTTTTTCTATGTTCTGGCCTATAGCGTCTGTAGGCGTACTTGAATAGTATGTATAGGGAGAACTGTTCAGCTTCCACCCATTAGCGGCGCAGTGGTACCCATATTGGGGCCCATATCACCACCCAAATTCATCTTTGGTGTAACCACCTGGAACCACTCGATAAATGGCAACGTTTTTAAGGCTGTATGTGGTGGGATTCGATCCTACGCTCACCACCTCATCCACTACGCCACCGCCTCCCTACTATACGACCACGAAGAATGCAGTACAAGGTTTGTATTTCGGCTGGGGTGAATTAGTTGAAAAAGATCACATAAAAGTGTTATTATCTCAAGCTCTCAGGAAACTCTCCAACAACACTGCCTCTCCTTCCCACTTCGACTACTCCATGAATATATTGGCCCGTACTTTATCGTCATTATCATTCGGAGGATTAACTACTACAGCAGTGCAATCTTAAGAAACACAGGCGGCTAGTAGTGAGGCTGGAGTAGGGTTGGTAGGGCTACTTGAATGAGCGCATTGTTAAGCAGTGAAGTATGAGTGGAACCCCTAAAAATGCGAAAAGTACTCCTTACAAGGACGGATAAGACCCTTGGAGAGTTACCAGTTGGCGGGGCGAGAAAAACTGGCGGAGACACCGCAGAACGCCTAACTTCATAAAAGCTATTTTAGCTGTTTAGATCTGGGCACATATTCAGCAACGCTTTGCTCTCTCACCACGACTATTTTCAGAGGCCACAGATGAATAGCCGGGCTCTCAAAAATGTTTCACTAAAACCATAAAGACACCCTTGAAAAACAGTAGAACCTCAATTACTAGAGCCTTTGAACGTAGAGAGATGGCGAGCATAAGTGTTTCAGAATACTGTCTTCGGTCTGTCGAGTGATCGACGAACATTCAGTGAAGATGCCAACTCACCGCGTCAGGCAAGACTCATCTGGATACCGTGAAGGATGATTCCATACACTTGTTCAGGGACCGGCACTCCGCACAGCAAACGACATTAGATGGCAATTTTCCTTGCACTCATCACACGAATAGCGTCCCAGGTATTCTGCCTAGGAGAGCCGCCTACACACCTCCGCCTCTGCTGTGCTCGTGGCCACCAGTGCCCAAGGTGTTTTGGAAAGTGGAAACAGAAGTGTCTCAGGGCCACGGCTTCGAAGCAGCGAGATTTCTGCTCCATATTTGACTTGTAGAGTTCAATATGTTCGATGTAAAAGAACACTTTAGACGGATCTAGGGCCTGTAGTAGAGTAGTAGTAGTCGTAGCAGTAATAGTAGATTTGGAAGTAGTAGTAGACAATAAGGGAATCTTTCTACGTAAAAGCTAATGTGTTACTACTGTATATAGTAACACACACACACACACACACACACAGAGAGAGAGAGAGAGAGAGAGAGAGAGAGAGAGAGAGAGAGAGAGAGAGAGACTTTTGATTTGTATTTCTCAAGCTTCTTCCAATGGTCTCTCTCTCTCTCTCTCTCTCTCTCTGTTGTTGATTCTTGTACCACGTGCCTAAAATATTTTCATGTTCACAGTGCACATAAGCTTCATTTTGTGTATATATAACAAGAAAAATATTGAAATTTGAGCCACTTGTTTCGATTTCACAAAGTAGCTATCAGAAGACAGCAATGCAAAGACTTACGTAGTATGTTAAAATACTACCCGAAACACCACCACACCCTCCATTTATCACCAAACTTGACTTACACTGATATATCCACGCCAAAAACACATCAATACGCAAATTTTGAAGGAGTTTGATATTACGCAATTTATGTAATACCCTCGTGGGACTGAGAACTCGTGGCGGGTCTGACAGAACACACTGCCCACCACCGCCATAACCACCACAGTAAAAATGCATGAGGGACCAGAGCTTCACTTGACAGCTAAATTCATCACCGCAGTCAGACAGAAGACGCTATTCGGGAGCCAGGTGGTCAAGTCAGCAGTGTCCACCAAGAACCCTGACGTGGAATGGAACAAGGAAGTGTACAGGTCAGGCTTGGTTAAGTACGGAAGCTTTGCCTTCATATTAGCTCTTCCCTTATGTTACTATCTTCTTACTCTGCTTCTTCGTATAAGTTCCTCTGCTGACTTCCTTTTTCCGCATTTTGTACACTACTTCCTTCTTTTCTTGTACAGGGTGCCTGCCAACTCCAGAGGGAAAGAGCTGAAGGTGGTGGTGAAGGGCGGCGCGTCTCAATATTCTCATCCGTTTCAACATGTCAGACAGCTTCAAGTACACGCATGTCAGTGAGCTGCCCAAACACGCACAATTGTAGTGAGTTACAGTGTTTTAATCCCTTTAGTGCCATGACGCTTATCCACATTCATTCTGCTTACTATTTGTTGATTTTATACAGCATTAGAAACTTATGTTGGGCAGGGGGGGGGAGTAAAATAGTGAAGAGTGTGGCCATTTGTTTTTTGACCTCCATAGATCGTTCCTAAGATAAATAAAATGGTCTAATTGTACACAAATTTCAAGGTAAAAATGTGTCCCAGTATTGAAGGGATTATTTGGTGGTTTAAGGTGACTTGTTTGTGGTATTTTCAGATTAGTTACTCCTTTCACTGCTCTGCCATTGTTCTCTGACGTTCAAATGCTATTAGAATAAGTTAATGTGTACATACAGTTGTGTGTTAATTTTCCCTTGTATAACTATTTGGTACACAAGTTCTCATAATGTGTCACTGTCAGTAAAGTTGAAAGCTCTTAAAAGTTGTAAAGGGGTTAATCTCCCTCAGCATTGTTTTGGATAAATACTTTTATGTGCATGAGCATAACCTGAACTTAGACCAGGAAGCTGTGGCACTGTCCTAATATAGTGGCCCCTCCTGCTTTCCTCATTTCCTGGTTTCCCCTTCGCAGCTCGTTCACTCAGCTGACATGATGTGGGAATGAAGATATGATAACCAAAACTAACCTAACCTAGCAAATGTAACTTAGTTGAGGCGACACTCACATCTTCCTTGGAATCCTTCTGATCAATAGTGTAGTTAGATTACGTTAGGTAAGTTAGGTTGGGTTTGAAGTTAGGGTTAGGTTAGTTTTTGTTATCACATTTTCATTCCCACATCATGTCAGCTGAGGGAAAGAGCTGTGAACAGGAGCCAGGAAACAAGGAGATTGGGAGGGACTGATATATTAAGACGGAGCCGAAGGTGTTACCTGATATATAATGAGCAAAGATTGTTTTTGTCTTGAAATCAATAGGAGGTGTTAAAAAAATATCTCCACTTAAAGGAAAGCATCAGTGTGTCATTTCAATCTTGTAGAATAGACTGTTTTTCACACCCAGCTGAAATTATTGTCAATAAGGTTGAAAGTTGTTAAAGATAAAGTTGTGAAGAGGTTAATGTCTCTCAGTATTGTTTTGGATAAATGCTTTTTCTTGCATGGGCATAACCTGAAATTTTTTCAAGATACTTTTTCCAGATGTATAATGAGGAAAAAAATATGGCATTGAAAAGATAGATAAGGAAGATCTGGTACTGGTGACAGAAGATAGAAGGACAAGAGGACTTGTAAAGAAGATCAGGATGAGGCAGTGTGGGAAGGATATTGGAAAATACAGTTTTCCACACAGAACGGTGGAGAAGTGGAATGCATTGAATAATGAAGTTGTTACAGCACATAATGTGCATAACTTTAAGGAAAATTTGGATAAATGGAGACAGGACACTCTGAGCTCTACTCAAACCCTGTACAATACAACTAGGTAAGTACACTCACACACGCACACACACACACACACACACACACACACACACACACACACACACACACACACACACACACACACACACACACACACACACACACACACACACACACACACACACACTATTCATAGCAACATTGATGATCCGTCCCCAGGAATGGCTGCAGTGCTACTACCAGGATGGGATGAAGAACATAGTGGACCACCATGGCTGTAACATGTGGATCAGTGGGGAGCTGGGCCGCCTCAAGCCAGAGGGTGAGTGTACCACCACCACCACCACCACAGCCCAGGGAAGCTGTGTGGGTGGTGGTCTTGTATCCATCACTATTTATTTATTTATTTATTTATTTATTTATTTATTTATTTAGTTAGTTAGTTATTAATTATTATAACAAGAGAAGGGCAATCTGGCCAAGGGCAACAAAAACTATTAAACAAAACAGCCCACTTAGATAATAGTCCCCAAGCCAGTCTGAGAGTTAGCCAAAAGAATAGGATAAATGTCTTGAAACTTCCCTCTTAGATGAGTTCAGATCATAGGAAGATTGAAATACAGAAGCAGGTAGAGTTCCAGAGTATACTAGAGAAAGGGATGAATGATAGAGAGTACTGGTTAATACTTGCATGGCTTCTCGTATCCATACATAATGATTTCTGAGTGGCATTGGGTTCGAGATACTTCTTTTTTTCTTTTGACAAGATAGATAATGTTTGAATTAGAAATATCATATGTTTCACGCAATGATAACCTTTTTTATTTTAGCTATAGAATAAAAGGAATAAAATTTAGTTTATGTTTGGAGTGGTAGTAAAAGAAATGAGGTATATGAATATAAAATGATCCTCACTTACTTTTCCTTTCACTATTCTCCTTAAATGCAAGTTCAAGAAATGAGATAGTGAGCACAAAGAAGATGCACAAGAAGGAAGAGAATGAGAAGGAAGCAGTGGAACAGAACCCTGACTTTGGACATGAAGAAAACAATACTAAGACAAAGAAAAGACCTTCTAGAGCCAAAACAGACAGTGCTGCAGAGACAAAGAAAACACCAGCTAAGAAATCACTGAATGGCCAGATAAGGAAAGCCACAAAGAGAGCAAAGGGAGTGAACGTCAAGAAAGAAGAGGCAGCCACACCCATTCTAGCATCCAGGATCAGAGTGAAGCTAGAGGAAGCCAACACTGTGCCAAGATGCCGCTCAGCAAGACTCAGCTGTCACCAGTGAAGCAGAGTAGTGAAGCTCGACTTGATGTTGTTATACTACCTCATCTTTTTTATCCTTAAGGCATAAGGTTAGTTCAGTAGTTGGTGTTTGTGTTTCTGTTCCCATTCTCTTTTAATGGGTATAACACATCAGAGGTTAAGACTTTCCTATGATTACTTCTGATCATTAAGAGTCGTGTTTTTGTGATGAACCAGTCACTACCTTGCTTTAGTAAGCTGTTTCTTGACGCTGGTGGTGAGTTCAAGGGATGACAGTTTTGCTTTCACATTCCCATTAAGTACCTGCAGCTCAGAAGTTCAAATGTTACATATCAAACCTGTGACACGGTAGTGGAGTGTGGACGGGTGCTAATTTATACCTGTAGTCCATTTCTTTTGCTTTGTTTCCTTTGTTTGTGACCTCACCACTGGTCAGTTTGTCTCCATCAGCATGTCTCCTGATTAGTGTAGGTACTGGCCTATCCATGCAACAAGGTTTATTGTTGCCAAAGTAGTTGAGGCTCCAGGTGGAATTTGTGAGTGAAAGGACTACTGTTCTTCATGTGGTAATGAATTAAAAGAAAAAAAAAACTTGTATTTGTAGATGATCAATTAGCTATAAGGAGGATGAATTAAAGAAATAGAGATAAATCAAGTACAAGGCAGAATGTCATATTTTTAGTTATTTAATGAATAAGAAGTATATTTTTCATTTTTATGATTCATATCTTCACATCTTTCCTCTTATATTCCTGCATTTCCTTTATACTTTCCAATTTCCTGAAAGGAATTTTGAATGGTCTGTCAAGCAGCCTGTCTTCCGAAGAAATTGAGTTGCTGCTCTCCCTTTTGTTGTAAATACTTCAGGTTTCCTCCTATTACTGTTCCTTTCATTCCATCACAATTCTATAAGATGAGTTTTTCTTTCAATGGTATGACCACAACCTTTTTTTAAGGATAGTTTCATGGTTCCATTGACAAATTAACATGATTTCTGCCTTATTAATCACAAAAACCCTGCTCTGGATAAATTTTATCTCTCTGAACTTAGAAAAATTGTGGTTACATAACATGTATTTTTAAAAGACTCTTGTTTCAATCATATGTTTTTTTAAAGGTAATTTGATGGTTTCAAAGGAGAGGAAAAAGCAAATATTGTCCCAATATACAAAGGAGAAAAAAAGAATGAGCCCTTAAATCACAGACTAGTGTTATTAACTAGTGTTGTGGGAAAGATCTGTGAAATTGTTATCAAAGAAAAATGGTTAGAATATCTGGAGGGAAAGGAAATAGTAAATAACTCCCAATTTGGTTTCAGGAAAGGAAGATCATGCATAACAAATTTACTAAGCTTTTATACAAAAGTTTCAGGAAAGGAAGATCATGCATAACAAATTTACTAAGCTTTTATACAAAAGTAATAGACGAAGTACAAGGGAGAGATGGATGGGTTGACATAGTGTATCTAGATATTTAAAAGGCTCTTAACAGAGTACCACATAAAAGACTCCTATGGAAAATAGAACACATTGGTGGAATACAAGGAAAGTGGATGACAGACTACTTAACAGATAGGGAAATGAGAACAATGATAAGAGACACCCCATCAAGCTGGAACACAGTTTCCAGTGGAGTACTACAGGGCTTGGTGCTGGCACCAATTATGTTCCAAGTATATGTCAACAATAAACAAGAGGGCTTGAGTAGCTACATAACTTTGTTTGCACATGATACGAAGCTTTTGAGAGTAATAAGGAACATCCGTGACTGTATGGAATTGCAGAAAGATATTAACAAGATTTGGAACTGGTGCCAAAAGTGGAAACTTGAATTTGATACCAGTAAATGCCAAGAAATGGAAATGGATAAAAGTATAGAAGACCTACATGGGAATATAAAATGGGAGGAGAAATTATAATGGAAAGGAGTGAAGAGAAAGACCTGAGAGTGATTATACAAGACACCCAGACTCCAGAAAGACAAATAAATGGGCTATTTGCTTCAGCATGCAAGACACTAACTAACATCAGGGTGGTGTTCAATTACATGAGTAAGAGTATGATGAAAAAGATAAGTAAGACCTAAACTAGAATATGCAGCTGTGGTATGGTCACCACACAGGCAGAAAGACATGAAGAAGCTAAAAAAGAATCTGAAGGACTGCTACACAAGATGATCCCAGAAATAAGGGATCTATGAAGAAAGACTGAAGGAAATAGAATTACTAACCTTGAAGGATAGACAGGAAAGAGGGGACCTAATAATGATGTATAAGTTAGTAAACTGTATGGAAAAGATAGATAGACAAGACCTGGTAACACTGACAGAGGATAAGGATAGATGAACAAGAGGACTTTCCAAGATCATGAAAATTCAATGTCTGAGGAACGTTACTTAGTTTACTTAGTAAACTAAGTAATATAAGAAGTTCAGTTTTTTTTTCAGGTAGGATGGTGGACATCTGTAATGGATGAGGTGATGAGATTGTGACAGCAGAAAGTGTGCACAAATTTAAGGAATAGTTAGATAAATGTAGATATGGAGACAGGTCACTATGAGCCTTGTAAGATACAACTAGGTAAATACACACACACTTGATCTTTACCTGTCTTTCTTCTTCAGATCTATACAAATGAAAACCAAGGTTGTACAGTGAATTACATTTCTTTTTAATCTTGACAGCACTGCACTCCAGAGACATCAGTTGTTGGGTGATTTTGGCAGATAGTTGACTCATATACAAAAGAAATGAGAGCAAGGTTGCTGCAGTTTGTGACAGGTTCTTCACATGTTCCTCTCCAAGGCTTCAAGGCACTGCAAGGATCCACAGGTGCTGCTGGACCCAGGCTCTTCACAATTCATCAGATTGATGCTCCCACAGGTACTCATTGATATTATTTTGTTACATTGGCATAGGTATGTAAAAATTTTGAAAGTATAAATCTACTTGATGAACAGATCCAAAATTAAGAAGTTCAAAAGTTCAAGAAGGCATGTGATGACTTTTAAAATGTCAAATTACTACATCTGTCAGAAGTATAAAAAAAAAAATGGAGTTAGGTAAAGGCAAACCTCATGCATTGAGAAAACCAGAATGGAAAAGCAGTGTTTATCCTTTCCTAAACACTGGACTATTCCTTCTCTAACTCCATAATGGTATGTGCTGTTTGTAAGGAGATGAACTGTTGGCAAAGGTGTTGCTTGAAATTTGATATTTTTATTATTTTTTTTCCATGCATTTTTGACAATGTTTGGTCTCCCATATTTACTCTGGACACACTATGTTAGGTTTTAATT
Organism: Portunus trituberculatus; assembly: GCF_017591435.1. Taxonomy (NCBI): domain Eukaryota; kingdom Metazoa; phylum Arthropoda; class Malacostraca; order Decapoda; family Portunidae; genus Portunus; species Portunus trituberculatus. Next base: position 28,238,552 of record NC_059295.1, on the reverse strand, counting down.
CCCTATCACTGGTCCTACTGCATTAAATTTTAATACAAGCTAAATGCAGGAGTGTGGAAGGTTAAAGGTTAATTAGAGGTGGATGCTTGATTACGAGTGACTTAAAAGATGAAAGAGAAAAGTGTGATGAAAGTTGTGTATAAATTTAAGTTTGAAAGCAGACTTAATGGATGCTAAAATCTGAAGAAGTATGATTTAAGGATTTGATTGTTGTGCTGTACTAAGAAAAGTAAAGAACATCAACAGATGAAAATTTCAAAGTAAAAATTAATTAATAGAATAAAAGAGGCTTAGGTTTGAAATGATTGAAGGGACTGGAATGAGAGAAGCACAGGTAGAGAGAGTGAAACTAAATGATGAGTGGGAGAACATGAATTGATTTTCATATGGTAATGTTTTTAACCTTTCAAGAATTCATTGTTGGGTGTAATGGAGAGAATGGAAATGATAACAATCACTGAGGAAGAAGTGGAAGGCATGCTTGGCAAAAGCAGTAAAGGAAGGGATGAGAGGGACTAAGTGCCACTAAGTGACTTAGAAATGTAAAGAAAGAGAAAAAGAAAATAATATACTGGGAAAGCCCTTAATAGAAAGTATCAAGATCTTTCGAGATCCAACTCCCCTTGAAACCTCTAGCACCTAGCCAAAAACATCTCCAATAACTTTGCTTCTTTATCTTTCTTTCCTTTATTTCTTCCTAATGGCACCACTGCCATCTCATCTTATTATTTCCTCTTTTCTGACTCATCTATAACTGACTATCTTCAGCATCTCATTGCTGCAATGTTGCATCCCGTGCTGTCTTCCACCTCAATTTTCAGGTTGACTTCTCATATTTTGGCCTCTCTGCTCAACTTTACTTTTTCTCTCACCCTTATTCTGTCAACTTCTCTAATCCAAGAGTTTATCAGTATTTTCAATCATTCATCCCTTTCTCTGGTAAACTCTGGAACTCTCTACCTACCTACCTTATGCATTTCCACCTTCCTATTATCTGAACTCTTTCAAGATGGAGGTGTCAAGATACATCCTCTGATTTTAATGTGTGTGTGTATTAATAAATATGTATGCAGTCTGTTTCAGGAAGCTGTACTATAGCCTGTCTACTGTAAAATGGTTCCTGGGTCTCGGTCTGAGTGGTGTCACGGAGGAATGCATGGTTGTTAGAACTTAAGGAAAACTGTAGGCTAGCCTTGTGATAAGTGTGTTGATCAACAGAGAAAATGTAGTATTCACATAAAACAAATGCTATCATCAGTAAGCTACAATATGTTTTGAACAGTGACCTAATTGAATTAGTATTGTAATAGTAGAAAGCAGAAACGTGACACATTTCTTTCCGACATTGCTATGAGATGGAATGAAGGAACTATTCACTACCATGTTTGACCTTTGATTGGCAAATAGTGTTAAACTCAAATATTTCAGTGTAACAAATGGAAAATCTAAGTAAAGAGGTGGCAATAGCTGACAAAAAAATAGAATTATATGACCTTAATGCAACAGGTCCTGCTTGTGTGGATAACAGGACAGCAGGTAGCCTTAAATTTCCCTGGGCACACACACACACACACACATAATAAGGAAATGCAGTAGAGCGGCCTTGAAAGAAGTCATACTGGCCATCAGATAGAAGATTGTGAAGTGACATATTTGAGAATATTCCTATTGAGGATAGATTAAAAAGAACTTTACACAAGCAAGAAATTAAAGCTATAGGACGGTAGTTTGAGGGATTAGAACGGTCACCTTCTTTTTGAAAAAGCTGAATGTAGGCAAACATCATTACAAAGAATTTTAATTTTAATTGAAGGAATGAAATAGGGAGAGGGAGGAGAGGGAAGAATAAGCCCAGAATCATCCAAGGTGGAACTGTTAACGAAGGTTTGCGAGAAGAGTTCAGCTTTAGAGACAGATGAGATGGCAGTTGTGCCATCAGGATGAAATAAAGAAGAGAAAGATGAAGAAGTAAAGTTATTTTAGATGTTTATGGCCAGATCCCAGGATTCCGAAGGGAGTTGGAATTTGAAATATATTAACATATTCTCTTTATAAAGACAAGTTAAAAAACAGAATTGCCATGATTCCTGGCAGAAATATAAAATGCATGAAATTCAAGTGATGGAAGGCTAAAGTAATGTTAGCATGTCCTTTGTTTTTCCCATACTCCCTTTCTGTCTGACGTCACGTCCTTCCCCTCAGTCCTCGCTCGCCGCCGCCTGAGGCGACACGCTACGCCTCCTGCCTCTCGTTTCGCTCGGTTTACACTTGTTGTGTATTGTGCTACCGTAAATACACTTTCATAATGGACTCAGGTGTCTCCATGCTACCCCTGTTTTACGACAACTACCACATAATTGGTAGCAGCGGTGAAGGCCAGTGATATGCGAGTGACTCATGAGGACTGTGCCGGTGACGCCATGGTGTAGTAGAGACAAGATGGCCGCTCCTGCCTTGTCTCGCCCGTTGTTGTGCCTAGTGGCTGTTGTCTCTGCCTGCTGTTTTACGTAGGCTTCTCAACGTTTGGATCTTCCTACAGCTACGGGAATGTCAGCTGTTTCTTGCTGTATTGTGCCTTGCTGTCTCCAGCCTCCTGCAGCTCTGCCTTGTCTGCTGTATTTTGGCCTGCCACTGCCTGCTGTCTCACGTGGGCTTCTCGACGCTTGGATCTTCCTACCTACAGCTTCGTTCGCAAGTTTCTGCCTGCAGCTTCCTCCCTGCTGTCTGCCTGATAGACTGCTGTGCCCTTACGTAGTCTTGTGAAGCCACGTGCATTTTCCTGCAAACGCAGCAAGTCGTCACGCATTCCTTCGCTCTCGTGAGCTGTGCTTCAAGACGCCACCTGTCAGCCCCTCCGCCACCCCTCCAGCTTCTGCCGTCTTTTGCATAAGTATAACATATACTTTTGTGCTTGCTGTGAATTTTTTTTTTTTAGGCGATTACAGTGTGTTTTCCCGCCAAGGTCGGTCCTGGCGACATCTTATGCTTCTCAGCTACTCCACACCTCATCTGACGCTCCCTTCTACACAGATACGTTGGGTTAGTTCCTTCAGGGTAAGTCACTGAGTTTATCTTGTAGTGATTATTGCATTTTAATCTGCTTTTTCTCGCCTTGGCGCCATTAATTCTAGCGTCTTCCTGTGTCTCTTAATGTTTGAATGTTTCAGCTTCTCCCATTGGCTGTGGGACGCTGCTACCTGTATCTTGTGCTCTGATTGGCTCCTGTCTGGCCGCCATCTTGATATTTTCCCGGGCTCTTCGGTGATTCGTTACGGCACCTTGCCCTTGTCTCAGATTGGCTATCACAGCCGCGGATGCTTTAAATGTCTTTGTAGCCTAGTACCATATGTTTTTCCTGTGTGTAGGCCTGCTTTTTATTATATTACCCTTGCAGCCTCATAAGCTCAATTATTTGATGCATTTTCTTTAATTTGCTAGTGCTACAGTGTTATTTACAAGTGCAACAGTGTTTTTGTGCATTATTATTTTATTACTCCTTGAGTGACCTTGGAAATTTTCTGTTTCTTTGTTTCTTGCTTTCTTCTATTGCTTTCTGCTTATACTTCATTGTTTTCTCTGCATTTTCTGTCTGCCCATGCTGTTGGCTAGTTATTTTATTTTCAGTATTATTTTTCTTACACTGTACCTATAATTATTTTCCTGTGAATTTTTTTTTTTTTCATGTTTATGTGTGATTTTCATTATATTTTTGTATGTTCATGCCTGGATTTTCATCGCAGACTGAGACTACTACTGCATCTGATTATGAAATGTCTGTCTGATGTGTTTTCATTGCTGCTGATACTCCAGCCAGTGTATGGTGTATGGTAATCTATGTCATTGTGTTCCATTGAATACTTATTGAGTGTTTTTCAGTATAACCACTCTAGTGAATTATTTTGAGTATCTCATGCTTGATTTGCATCTTGTCCCAAGTGTTGTTATATTTATTTTTATAATTGTACCATCTCTAATTTTTTTTATTCAGTATTGAAATCACTGCATGAAGTTTTCTCAGCAGTACTTCCATGTACTTTTGATACCAATTGCAATGCCTGGTGTATTATGAAAAACTAATATTTTTGCCCGTCCTAGCTTGACTGTGTTGTGCCCTGTTACTCCACTTGGTGCTACGAGATGTACTGCCCAAGTGTGTGTTTTTGAGTGAGCCCTGGACGTAGTTACTTCCATTTTGCTTCAGAGTGTAACTATAACACCTTACTTTATTGCTGTTTTTACTTATTTTATTTTTTATGTTGCTACGCTGTGGTAAGCTTTATTCTTGCACCATGTCTTCTCATGATAATAACACTACTACTACCACAGTTGCTACTGTCACTACTATGACTACTACTCTTACTACAACTACTACTACTACTTCTACCCTTACTACATCTACTACTACAACTCCTACTACTACTGCCCCTCCTGTTCCTTCTACATTGTTTCAAAGCCCTGTGCTTGCTCCAACTTTTAAACTCTTACACCATGATCCTTCAATCCAGAAGTTTGGTGGTGATGACATCTCTCAGTATTCTCCTTTACAATTCTTGCAACAATGTGAAGACAGTATTTGCAACTCTAACATCACTTCAGGTGTTGATAAAAACTTCACCTTTAAATTCTGCTAACCAGACTTCACAACCTAGTGCACCAGCTTCTGATAAGCAACATGCTGTGTATGCCTGTACTTACTGTCACAAACAGGGACATACCATTAAACGTTTTTTGCGACAGCATCATGAAAGAAATGCAGCGCGTTCTCCCTCAGCTCAGCGTCTTTCTCGCTATGAGTCTCTTCAAGACTTCCGTCATGTCACACGCTCTGTGCCCAGTCGCCCGAGATCGTCTTCTCGGCAGGGACGTCCTGCGTCGCGTCCAATTCCTGAAAGACCACCTAAGTCTTGCCTTATTCATGGTCCAGGTAATCATTCTTCTGAAGAATGCTTTAAAATTCAACGCCTTCAGCGTCAGCAACATGTTACTGTGTCTTCACCACAGTCAAATTTTTACCAGCGCCAGCATTCTCCTCCCATAACGTAGACATTCTCTCAGACATGCCAGTCCGTCGATTCCTACAGTTATTGCTGCAACGGCGCGACGTCTTCATTTGCAAATGTACACTTATGGCTCTCCTTTCACAGTTTGCATTGATACAGGAGCTGACTGTAGCTTACTGACAGAACGTGCTTACCAGCACCTTAATAAATTGTATAATGTTCCTCTATCAAAAGAGAACCAGATTTTCATGCAGCTCAAGGCTCTCAATATTATTGGTTCAGTAACTTTGCCTGTGTCCTTTCATAATCATGATTATACCTTTGATGTAAAATTTTTTGTAGTAACAAATTTTGTGTTGAACTGTGATGCTCTCTTTGGCTATGATGAGTTAGTTAAACATGATATTACAATATTTCCCCGTTATCATGCTGTCAGCCATAATGGATTCATGTATTATGCTTCAGACTCGCCTGTTTCTGTTCTTACAGTTGCCTCACCACGCGTACATTTTGAACAGTCATGTCTACCTGCTTTTGACGAAGCACTGTTACTGCAGCGTACTCAGAATCCTTTGTCCCCGCAGTCAAACTTAGCACCTTCGTCCCCGGAGTCAAAACGTTCTGTCTCCTTGGATTGTTGTGCGGCTGTCATTGTTGGTGACCAGTTTATAGGTCCTACTTCAGCAACTAAAGTTCCAGTGCGTGTTCTTCGTGCCCCAGTAAGCGCATGCGTGATCTCACATCCTGATAGTGCCAGGATTCAGCGTTTAGTTTTAGAAGGTACACTCTCTACCATGCGATGTGGTCACCTTGCTGATGCTTTAGTCACTAATCTCACAGGTTCGTCCATTACGCTTAAAGATGGCGTGCACCTTGGTTCCTTTAGTGTGATAGATGAACTCTAACATCACTTCAGGTGTTGATAAAATTTCTTTTGTGCGTTCTCAGTTACAGCCAGGATCTATTGCTGCTGATTTAATGTCGGCTTCTGCTTTCAATCCTAAAACCCTGAATTATGATTATAACGCTTTCAGAGCAAATTTCTTACAAGCATTTGGTATGCCCCAACAGCCAGATTCATTCCAGTGGGTCTTTGACGGAGCAGATACAATGACAATTTTGGTGTCCTCAATTGCTTAAGAGCTCTTCCTCGCTCTGCTGAATTAGCTTCTGCTGCTGTTGATTCACTTAAAGCTTCAAATTGGATTACTAATGGTACAATGTCTGAGCAGCGATTTCATGATATAATTGAATTTCTCTATTACATTAACTTTTTGAACCCTAGTGAGCGCAGAATTGCGTCTACACTTACATACACTCAGACAGATAATCTACTTGATTTCTCATCTAAAATTGCTTCTAAATTAAAAGAACATCCAGCTCACGTGCACGTTGTAGCTTCCACTACTGCTACTTCACCTTTAAATTCTGCTAACCAGACTTCACAACCTAGTGCACCAGCTTCTGATAAGCAACATGCTGTGTATGCCTGTACTTACTGTCACAAACAGGGACATACCATTAAACGTTTTTTGCGACAGCATCATGAAAGAAATGCAGCGCGTTCTCCCTCAGCTCAGCGTCTTTCTCACTATGAGTCTCTTCAAGACTTCCGTCATGTCACACGCTCTGTGCCCAGTCGCCCGAGATCGTCTTCTCGGCAGGGACGTCCTGCGTCGCGTCCAATTCCTGAAAGACCACCTAAGTCTTGCCTTATTCATGGTCCAGGTAATCATTCTTCTGAAGAATGCTTTAAAATTCAACGCCTTCAGCGTCAGCAACATGTTACTGTGTCTTCACCACAGTCAAATTTTTACCAGCGCCAGCATTCTCCTCCCATAACGTAGACATTCTCTCAGACATGCCAGTCTCGTCGATTCCTACAGTTATTGCTGCAACGGCGCGACGTCTTCATTTGCAAATGTACACTTATGGCTCTCCTTTCACAGTTTGCATTGATACAGGAGCTGACTGTAGCTTACTGACAGAACGTGCTTACCAGCACCTTAATAAATTGTATAATGTTCCTCTATCAAAAGAGAACCAGATTTTCATGCAGCTCAAGGCTCTCAATATTATTGGTTCAGTAACTTTGCCTGTGTCCTTTCATAATCATGATTATACCTTTGATGTAAAATTTTTTGTAGTAACAAATTTTGTGTTGAACTGTGATGCTCTCTTTGGCTATGATGAGTTAGTTAAACATGATATTACAATATTTCCCCGTTATCATGCTGTCAGCCATAATGGATTCATGTATTATGCTTCAGACTCGCCTGTTTCTGTTCTTACAGTTGCCTCACCACGCGTACATTTTGAACAGTCATGTCTACCTGCTTTTGACGAAGCACTGTTACCGCAGCGTACTCAGAATCCTTCGTCCCCGCAGTCAAACTTAGCACCTTCGTCCCCGGAGTCGAAACGTTCTGTCTCCTTGGATTGTTGTGCGGCTGTCATTGTTGGTGACCAGTTTATAGGTCCTACTTCAGCAACTAAAGTTCCAGTGCGTGTTCTTCGTGCCCCAGTTGGCGCATGCGTGATCTCACATCCTGATAGTGCCAGGATTCAGCGTTTAGCTTTAGAAGGTACACTCTACCATGCGATGTGGTCACCTTACTGATGCTTTAGTCACTAATCTCACAGGTTCGTCCATTACGCTTAAAGATGGCGTGCACCTTGGTTCCTTTAGTGTGATAGATGAAGCTTCTTTTCAGGATTCTCCACCTTTGATAGGAGCTGTAGATTCACAGTCTGCTAGTTCCTGCTCTTCAGCTGAACTGATCACTCAGTTGGAGGCACATGTCAAAGTTGCAGATTTTCCTGCAGAAGCACAGCGTCTCTATGACATTCTTGTAGCTCACAGACAAGCTATTGCTTTACCAGGTGAACCTTTAGGTGTTACTGACCGTGTACAGCATCATATTGACCTTCAGCCTAACACGCGCCCTATCCATGTTCTATCTTATTGCTTGCCTCATTCTCAGTGTCAAGTAGCTCAAAAATTAGTGCAAGGCATGCTTGATGAAGGTATTATTCAAGAGTCGTACTCTCCATGGAACTCACCTCTCTTCCTTGTGCCAAAGAAAGATGGTTCTTACCATGCAGTCATTGATTTTAGGAAAGTTAACCAACTCCAGTCTGCTTTGACATTAATGATGTAGTATTTAAATCTGCACCTGAACGACAGTCAAAATTAAACACTAAATTTTCAGGTCCCTTTTTGATCCAAGAAAAATTAACTGGAAATAAATTTAAAATTTTTGATCCTTCTGCTCAGATGTCAAAAGTTGTCCATGCAGACAGACTTAAAAAGAGTGATATTTGTGTTGCTATGCCTTCACCCTTGCCTCTTCCACCTGTCTCGTCTAGCTCTGTGTCTTCATCTACTTCTTTACCTTCTTCGTCCTCGTACAATCTGCGTTCCAGAGCTAACTCCTTATAGATAATTTTTGTATGATGATTAGCTACATATTTCAAATGACAGTGATTTACATTTTGTATTTAATTATTTGTGTAATTTTTTTTCATGTACCATGATGATTTATTTTTTATGTACCATGATGATTTTTATGTCCCATGATGATATGTCAAAATATTCTTGATGAAGCTCATGATTACATGTAAAATTTGTTTTTGATAAAGTGTATGCTTACATGATATATATATATATATATATATATGATATATATATATATATATATATATATATATATATATATATATATATATATATATATATATATATATACTTCTTTCCATTGTGTAATGTTTCCGGGGGACGCCTCGAGAACTTACTATGAGAACTTACTATAAGAACTTACTGTGTGCCATATTTTATGTTCTTATTAATTCTATTTAGTGATAAGTGATTACAGACCTTATAAACAGAACTCATATTTTTGAGTCATGTAACGAAAATTAATGAAGTGAAAACTTGAAAATTAATGAAAATAATTAATATTTTTGTGATTGATATGAAAATTTGAAAATTAATGAAAAGATTTTATATTCTTATGAGTGATGTAATGAAAATTAGTGAAAGAAGTAATATTTTTGAAAGTGATCAGATGACAATTACTAATATGACCATGTTTTTTGTGAAAAATGAACATTCCAGTGTTGACCTCACAATTTTTTTTTAGATGAACTCTTATTTTATAGTGTTTATTTTTTATATTATGATTATCATCTTCAGTGCGGGGTCGCACTGTTGTGCGTGCCCGAGCCATATGTTAGCATGTCCTTTGTTTTTCCCATACTCCCTTTCTGTCTGACGTCACGTCTTTCCCCTCAGTCCTCGCTCGCCGCCGCCTCAGGCGACACTCTACGCCTCCTGCCTCTCGTTTCGCTCGGTTTACACTTGTTGTGTATTGTGCTACCGTAAATACACTTTCATAATGGACTCAGGTGTCTCCATGCTACCCCTGTTTTACAACAACTACCACAATCTTGGTGATTCTCTTTTAGTGGTTTTGGTGAAACCTTTGTTGGTGCCTTAGTCATATCAGAAGCTTTTGATAGTGTATGGCACAAAGTTTTGATATCCAAATTTCTCCGTAGCACACACACACACACACACACACATGTTCTGGCAGTAGACTTCATAATCAAGGGGAGAAGGAATTATGCTGAGGCTTTATTTTACATCTATATCATGCTGTAGGATTGTGGTCAGTGTATTAGTTTTGCAAATATCACAGAAGACAGAAAAAGATTCCAGGCCTGAGACATTCAATGTACAAGCAATTAAAGGTTCCAATACTTAAAAGCGACTGACACATGCAGGCACGTATTGAAAGAATGTATTGTGATGTGATTTGTGAAGTAGTTTGAGGAGTGTCCTCCATGGTGTCTTTGCCAATGGAGGATGCTGGTCTTGAGATTGAGGGTGGCAGTGTTTTGCATTCCAGGGTCGTCTGTGTGTTTTCCTGCCTTGCCGTGATGGGTCGCATGGGTCAGTGTTGCAGTCACACCTGGTTCCTGACTGCATTGATCCAGTCAACAAAGTAGCTCACCTAGAGAAATCAAAACATTAGACTGGTGTGCTGACACACACACACACACACACACACACACACACACACACACACACACACACACACTGTAACTTCAATGTTAATGAGCCGTAACTGAAGCAGGGCAGGGAAGGACATGTCGTGATGGACGTGGGGGTGGGACTCACCTCAGTGTACACAATAGGAATGTTCTTGAGACCGCACCCTCTGCCCCAAGACACCACGCCAGCCACGTAGTTCTTGTTGTTTACTCCCTGGCAGACGAGGGGGCCGCCAGAATCACCCTAGGAAAAGTACACGTGTATGATCGTATGTGCATTAAATAGAGGTAAATTCACTAAACCTTTCAACATTCAACATCCTTGGAATGTCTTCTACTACACTGAACATCCTTGGTCTGTCCTTTATTGATTCTCTAAAATAGAACTTTCACACATCATCTCCAGCTAGACAGTATCTATACATTTGGGTTGGTGTTTTGAGTCATGTCTGGCTGGTTCACTCACCCACATCCCCTGATTGTTAACTCTACAGTGGCCTCGTCTGTCCATGTTTGGAGTATGATTCACATATATTATGTGGTGGAGTTCTCTGTCTTATGACAGTGTGGAATCAAAATATTTTCTGGATTGTTGATTCCTCTCCTCTGTCTGTAATCAACTACTTCCTTACTGCTGCAATGTTGTGTCCATCAAACTTTCTTTGTTGTTTTACGTAGTCCAACTCTTTAATGCAGGAGTTAATCAGGATTCCTAGTCATCCATCCATTTATATGGTGAACTCACGAACGCCCTACCTGCTTCTGTATTTAGACTTCCAGCTGACTTGAAATCTTTTATGAGGGAGGCTTTGAGACACTTCTCTGATTTCAATTATCTCTTAATTGTGAGGGGACGGACACTTCAGTCGGGGCTATTTTTAAGAATTTTTGTAGATGTGTTGCCCTTTGCCAGTACTCCTCTTACAAAAATGGAGAAAAAAATGTGGTTACATATTGTCACATCTGCAGCATCAGTAACACTGCCATTGCCATTATCCTTACTCATGATAAGTCCACATCAATATGACCTTCATTATCAGCACCGCCATCACCACCGGCACGGAGTTTGATCCACAGCAGGTCTGATTAGTGGTTGGGAGTGGTCCATCATGTGGCTCTCTACCAAGGCAGCCACTCCACTTCTTGCTGTCCATACTGGTTCAGTGTGTCTTGTTTCGCAGCGCGACGTGACAAATTATATTAGTTCACGGCTCTAATTGTTGTCTTTGCAATGAACTGATCAACAAATGTGGTGTTCATGTTGCTGCACTGTAAGTACACTACTGTCCTGCATCCCACAATGGAAATGTCATTATAAAAACACAACTAATATTTGTGCCCTGACAAACGAGATGAGTAGAGCAGCTTACTTGACAAGAGCTTTTTCCACCCTCCTTGTATCCAGCGCAGATATTATTGTCGAAAACTTTTTCATTAAAGGTAGCGTATGTTCCTTTGCATTCTTCGTCTGAAACGATGGGTAACCTGACTTTCCTCAGCAAGTCAGAGGGTGTGCGGCTTTCGTGACTTGTTTTGCCCCAGCCAGCCACCACACATTCACCTGCGGAAGAGTTGTCGTGTGAGGCTCCATGGTAGTCAGCGGGAATCATTATCAATGTGAAGCACTGTGATGGACCGTAAGAATCTAGAGAAACAAAGACATTTCTTCACCTGTGGATTTGGTTAGTGGTGTTGGCAGACTGATGGGAGCAACAGTCTTTCCATTCAGTTCCAGCTTCTCTGACAGCTTCAGGAGGGCAATATCATTCAAATTTAAATCATTGTCCCATCCAGAATGTATGACAGTGTCTTTTACTATACGGTGCTGCTCCTCATCTGAAAACAATAACAAGAAGCATTTGCATTTTTCCTGTGAAGGCTTGATCATTTTCCTTTTTTATGACGTTCTCTCTCTCTCTCTCTCTCTCTCTCTCTCTCTCTCTCTCTCTCTCTCTCTCTCTCTCTCTCTCTCTCTCTCTCTCTCTCTCTCTCTCTGTTGGTCTATCTGTCTGTCTGTCCGTCAGTCTGATGGGCTCCTACCGTGCAATAATAGGCTTGATTATAGTCTGTTCACTAGAGACTCACCTGAAGCACTTTCATAGGCTACAGAGATGATAAACATGATTCTCAAGAGTGCCTCTTCTGTTACTACCATGGAAATCTGGCGTCAGTCTGTCACTAGCACTGTAAAAGACCCCCTCAAGAACCCCTGTAACTAGTGTCTTTTGAATGTAGTTAAGATGTGTCACAGAAATGTTACCAGATCTCAACAGCGTAGTTCCAACGTCAGCCTCGTATTTCAGACTGCAAGACAGTATTGTAGACCTCAACATGGTGTTTCAGAAGTTACCACCATATTTCAAACCTATCCTTCCTTTTCCAGAGCTCTACTCGTCCATCGCTCTCCTAACACCGCACCACACTCTTTGAATCATCACCTTCCCCCCTTCACTAACCCCCCCTCCTCACCGACATGTTGGAGCCCTCGACAGTCAACAGTTACCATCTTGCTAAAACTCATCACCCTGCACTGGTCTGCCCTGTTCAGTATCTTCCTGGCGCACATTGTCTTGCCACCCTGTCCTTGGCCTCACAAACTGTCAAAGATCATCACTCTACCTATTCATGCCTCCTCACCCTGGCAGTGCTCGCCAGATTGCTTTGCTCCCTCACATATTGATGAAAGTTTCCTGAACCACCCAGGGCTTCAGTAATCTGTGTACCAGAGTTGTGGCCTTTGTGTAGTGTACATAGAAAGTCTTTACCTTCAACTGCTGATAATTTATGATCACCGGCTATGATCTTCACGTCCAAGTTCCCAGTTTTAAAGCAGTGGGCGGCGGTCATGATCCACCACTCGTCTATTATAGAGGCACCGCAAATGTGATGATATTTTGACTTTGTGGCGTTGTAAGCCTGTAGTGACACCACCCACGGAAACTCGTCTGGAATAGCATGAAATGATTTTACCATTAATGCGATTAATATTATTATTATTATTATTATCATTATTATTATTATTATTATTATTATTATTATTATTATTATTATTATTATTATTATTGTTGTTGTTGTTATTATATTATTATTGTTATTATTTTTATTAATATATTTATGTTATTATTATTATTATTATTATTATTATTATTATTATTATTATTATTATTATTATTATCATCATCATTATTATTATTATTATTATTATTATTATTGTTATTATTATTATTATTATTATTATTATTATTATTATTATTATTGTTGTTATCATTGTTATTATCATTGTTAATTTATTTTTTTATTTATTTATTTTTTTTCTTACGGTAAGGCCTATAGCGCATGCAGGCACACTTGAAGAGTGTATGGGAAGCGCTATTCAGCTTCCGCCCATTAGTGGCGCAGGCAATTTTATTTATAGTTTTATTTATAGTTTATTAGGGCCCATTTCACCCCCAAAGTTCATCTTTTGGGTGTAACCACCTAAACCACTTGTCAAATGGCAAAGCGTTTTAAGGCTGTACGTGGTGGGATTCGTTGTTGTTGTTGTTATTGTTGTTGTTGTTTTTATTATAATTATTATTATTATGACTCTTACTATTACTGTTATCATGTGAGGGTAAACCAATTTATTGAATATATCCAAAACTGTGTCCAATGAAGCGTGGAAAGAGGGAGATGTGCAAGAGGAACAGGAGGCTCACGTCTTTCCGCTTCAGTGCCGCCCACGATCCTGGGCTCGATAGGTAGTGTGTTGCCTTCAGTTTTGGTGCATTCGTTGCCGTCTCGCCATCCTGAAAACATCACACTGGTGGGAGGGAAGACAATGTCGTTAGTCACAGTGCTAGGGAGGGAATCCGTTAGTAGGGTGATGCAGGTGCATTAACAATAGAATTAAGACAGATAGCAAAAGAAAATGATTGGCAAGGGAAGGGGAGGGAAGATCTGTCAAGAGGAGGGAAGATCAGGTAAGGCCCAGAATGGTTGTGAGGGAGAGGAGAGGAGAGAGAAATGACAGACAGAAAGGTGATAGAGTGATAAGCAAAGTACGATCTGAGTCAGGTCACGGTGAGATGGGTGATGAAAGGGAGTGTGAGACTGAGAGTTGTAGTGATGGGATTAAAGCAGGTAAATGTTGGTGAGATGATTTGGTAAATTACGTACGGGTTAGGTAGCTAACATTCCATTAAAACAAAAACACTACATAGGAATCACCGTAAGTGGATGTCAAACAGATTAAAACAATACTTAAGAAAGAAGAGAAGTATATATAGGAGATAAAAGACAAGAGATGAGGTTTTGATGCCGCATTATAATGAATTAGTCAGAAGAATTCAGAGGTTAACGAGGAAAGTTAAAAGCAATTATGAGTTGAAGTAGCCAAACAGGTAAAGACGGATGCCATGGGATTTTTTTCAGGTATACAATAGGAAAAGTAGTGAAGAAATAGGTCCTTTAAAGATAGCTAATGGGGAGCTGGTTAGTTAAGGGGAGGAGATTAGTAAACTTATGAATGAATATTTTTAACTGTCTTGTCTCACGAAAACGTGCTGAAATTTCCAGATAGGGAATAGATTTTTAGAGCAGCTAAAACAGCCAAACAGGGTCCTAGGTTTCATTTTAAGTGTTAAAATTAGAAGTCCTGAAGTAATATTAAAATTATATTTGCTGCTGGCCAGACCACATCTAGATTATGCGATAGAGTTCTGGTCCCCACATTATAGGAAGGATATGTGTTTATTAAAGTCAGTACAAATTGTAAAAAGATACAGGAGGTGGAGGGATATTCCCAACGAAGCGAGACAAGAAATAAATTTGTATTCATCAGAGAGATGTATGTTAAGAGGATACATGTTAGAAGTACTTAAGTAGTAGAGGGTTTTCAACAAGGAGGCCATGAGCAAAGTTCATAGGTTCAGTAGGCAAGATAAAACCACAAACAATGGGCTTAAACATGATAAATTCAGGTTAGGAAAGGAATGAGGAAGACCTGGTTCTCTAACAGAGTGGTTGATGAATGGAACGGACTTAGTGTTATGTTGTTAGTGCTGAGTCAATAGGGAGCTTGTGTGAAGATTAGATTAATTTATGGATGGAGATGATAAATGGAATTAGGTAGCTTTGCTCATACAGGCTTGACAGCCTCTTGCGGCTTTCCTTATTTTCTTATGTCCTTATGTTCTTATTCAAGATGAGGTGTTCTTACACTTTGGACGTGTGGGAAGCGGGCAGCGAGGCCGGGAACGTCCGTCCCTGTGAACTCTGAATGCCTGTTGAGGGAAACAGTGAGTCAGTGAGCGACACGGCGTGGTGTTTAGGATAAGGAAGTATATGACTCGTTTTCCCTCCGTGTTTTGTATTTTACTTAGGAACAGTTCCTTATCAAGGGGTATACCATATTTAGTTCCATGGAACGGACGGATCACGGAAGTGAGGATTTTTTTTTTTATGTAAGAGTAAACGAATGATCCGAAAAGGATGAAAGAAGAAGCAATGGTACACATGAGTACAGTAAACCCCTGCACTTGGCGAATATCAGCTTGGCGAAATTCACATTTGGTGGTAGGGTGGCTACGGACCACCGAGTGCACGCTTGACGATTTGAATTCAAACTTGGTGGTTTCCTGGCGGCCGCACGGCGAACCACGCGGCTTCCCGGTAACGTCAGACCTCTCTTTAAACTTATCAGAACGCAGCCATTTTGCTTGTGCTACCCTCTATTCTGCTAGCGTGGGAACGAATTCTGGCGATTTACCGCCAACATGGCTTCTACCAATGCAACAGGTGGTACCGGTGCGGCTAAGAACAATGGTGGTGGCGGCAAGGACGAAAGTGGGCGAGGGAAGCGGGTGGAAAAACGGGAGTTACAGCCTTTATATCATGACTTGTTAGCTTTATTTATCGTTTATTGGTCTGTTTTGTACATGTGTTTTAATATGTGAAGGCAAAAGATTTTATTTCAGCTCGAAAGATGGTATTTTAGGGTCACAAGAGGGACTTTGACAATGACCAAAGACTGATTGAGGCATTTTTTAGGCAATTTATATGATGTAAAGAACTCGTGCTTGGCGAAATTCGCGCGATAGTTTTGACAGACTAATTGATTCGCCAAATGCGGTGGCTTACTGTGGTTATCTTTGAAGCTGAAGCACACAGGTCTTCTAATCATTATGACAGACAGCCTGTATGATTGTAGAGCAGTGCTCACTCAGTAAAGTGTTCAGGGAAAGGAAGTTTAAGTATATCATGCATTGGTTGCTTAGCGTTTCTTGTTGCTGGTGGTGAGATTAGCAATTCCTCAATTTACCTCCAGTACACACACACACACACACATACACACACACACACACACACACACACACACACACACACACACACACACACACACACACACACACACACACACACACACACAGAGACACACTCTTTTAACGGCATATTAATAGATTCATTTGCTTTTTCCAACTAACAGACTATGGATGTCCCGCTACAAAGCTAATGCTGAACTCCATCATGACTGGAACTGCATTTTTTTCTTTATTAGGAAGAAAACAAAATCCTATCTGTAGCCGCACACGCAGGTCTTCATTGACTCACAGTTGGTCTGTTTTACTGATCACTCAAATCACAGTGAGGTGGAGGAGAGGCAGTTCTTTCTCTGACATTTATTGGTGAGGTAGGCGTGACTGCAAGAATTGCGAACAAGTTATCGATCTCTATTTCTTATAAAATAACATATTTCATCAGTATAAAATGCTTTGAACATATAGTAGTTATAAACAACAATCTACATTATTACTTAGCCAAACTCACCTGCTAGAAATACGCAGAGCAAAACAGCAAAGAAATTCATCTTTCCTTTAGTGGTGTGGTGTCGAATAATACGCGGAAAGACAACGACTCCCAGACTGCCTCGGTGTCTTGTGGCTGAACATCACCTCGAGTTCCTTTTATATGCTCCTCCTTGTGCCACTTCCTCACTCCTTCCCTCCAGGTTTGTGACAGTAACGTGTATGTTTGTAGGTGCGGTGCATCACGCGGCTGGCCTGCTGGGTGTCTGGGAAGTGTGTCGCAGAGGGATGGGAAGTGTGTATGTAAACCAAGGCGTAAACAGTGTCACAATAATAAAGAAACCTTGTTAGTTCACAGGACGAGGCTCGTGTGGTGATCACAAGCAGGGTCGGTAACACACGGTTGTCTGTAAGGCCTGTGCACTCCAGGAAACATGACATGGAGACAATGTTTCCCATTTGTTTCGTAATTGTTCCTGCAAACATTTGAGGAACAATTTTCATTAATGGTTGAAGGACTGGATGAATTGATGGATTGACTTGATAGTTAGATGGATGAGTGGATGAATGAACGGTTGGATCAGTGAATGGATGAATAGATAAGTGGCCGGTTGGATGGATGGTTGGATGAGTGAACAAAAGACTGGATAGATGGATGATGAAGTGGATAGATGAATAGTGGATGGTTGGAGGAGTATGTAAATGGATAGATCGATAATTGATGGATGGTTAGGTTGATGTAATTGAGGAGTGAATGAAGTGATGGATAGATGAATGTGTGGATTGCTAGATAGATGGATGGTGGATCAAAAAATAGAATATATTGAATAATGGACAGATATGGATGGATAGTTGGATTATGGCTGAACGGATATATCAATGGATGAATGAATAAATAAGCAGCTATAAGGATGAATGGATGAGTGGATAGATGGATGGGATATGGATTGATGAGTGGACAGATTGATGGATGAGTGAGTGGATTAGTGGTGAGATAATTGGATGAATAGATAGATGGATACATGGATGGTTGAGTGGAGTGATGGATAGATGGCTGTGTGAGTGTGTGGGTAGACAGATGAGTAGTAAGATGGATGGGTGGAGAGATGAGTTGATGGGTTGTGGATAGATGTGTTGGTGGATGAGTGGATATACGAGTGAATGGATGGACTTGTGAGGAGATTGATGTAAGGTGATACTGATGATTGAGTGGGTAGCGAGATTAAAAGATGGATAGTAGGATGGATGGGTGGATAGGTAAGTGAGTGTTTCCAAAATTTATCCCAAAAGTTTTTCAAATGTTTTGCAAGTGTTCGCAAACAGTTTGCAAACATTTTTACCAAGAACATGTTTTGGTGGCGGTGGTGTAATATTGTTAAGTGCGTTCCTGAATACTGTCAAGTGTGGTGTGTTCCTTTAGCCATTAGTATGGAGCAATAGACGTAGGAGGCAGTATTTTCACCATCCCAAGCTTAAGTCCAAGTATTAGAAGTGGCATCACATATAAGTAAGAAATGCAGATGAACAACAAGAAAATGGCAAATAGAATAAGAAAT
Source organism: Portunus trituberculatus (assembly GCF_017591435.1). NCBI lineage: Eukaryota > Metazoa > Arthropoda > Malacostraca > Decapoda > Portunidae > Portunus > Portunus trituberculatus. Next base: position 28,220,156 of record NC_059295.1, on the reverse strand, counting down.
AGAGTGCGCTTGTTTGAAGGTGTCGGTGATTATTATGAGCCTTGGTAGGTCATGTCTGGTCTGCGATAGATGGAAGAACATTAAGAACATAATCATATGGAAAGCTGTAAGTCATCAGGCCTGCAGGTGGCAGTTCCTACATGGAACATTCCTTCCTGTTTCCACCTGACTTTCCCATCCATTAATATGTCTAGTCTTGTTTTAACGTTTCGTAATGACTCGTCACTAACGTTCTAAGTACTGATTTTCTCCCATTCATCTCTCATTTCATTTGAGAACCATTTGCTATCTGTCACTTTCTATAATATATCTTTATAAAACATAAGGTAATTTTTTTCCTTCTTGATTAGTAACTCCGATCATCTTACAGATCAGGCATAGCTGGGAGCGGGTGTGCGTGGCTGTTTGCCTCTCGGGCACTGAGAAGGTAAAGTTGCCGCGAGGTCGTGAGCTGGTGACCCTGATGCCCTGACTTGCCATGCACCGATGCAATCTGGTAAGTCTCTTCGTGTGGTGTCCTTGTTTCCATAATCCCTTTGATCCTCCCAGTTGTAGCTGGCACATGGTCGATTCCTGCGTCTTTCCTCCATTTCTATGGCTTTTGACCTCTTGGCGTTTAGTCGTTCAGTGTCTATGACAATGAATGTTGGTTCTGTGCTGATTCTCCCTCTCATTTTGTCTCTACATTTGCATTATCATCATCATCTTTACTATTTCTAATTATCTCATTTTTTTCATATTTTCCCTTTCTTTTCCATGAATTAGGTCTGAAACAGGTTTGGTCTAAACAAAACAGAAGTGCCAGATGGCATCATTATGTTTAGGAAAAATAGGTAAATCATATTGTGAAAAATACTTTGAAGTACTACTAATAATATTTTTTGGTCCACAATGAAAGCCATACTATCATGAGACTATATTTGGCTCTATTCAATCGAGTTGCATTACTGCGTATAATTCAGTTTTAAATGTCTCGTAGATGAATGACAATGATTCTAATAATAACATTCGGCACACAAAATCTTTGCTTAGATAGTTTCATGTAGCATTCATTTACGAACATGTACTGAATGGGGAAATCGTTGCTAAACATTCTTAATGTGTTTTGAGCTTCTTGATGCCTTTTAAGTCACTTGCCGTCCGTCCTTGACAGAAGAACAATGCACTGTGTCGGGGCACGGCAGCTGCGTGGTGAGGGACAGCTGTGTGGTGAGACTATCGTTGAAACCTGACTTGAGTGATCCAATCAATGTACTTATTCATCTGCAGAACACAGACCGTTAATTTTGTCTTCCCTCCCCCCCGCCCCACACACACACACACACACACAACACTGCATGCAGATTCAGCTGCTCTGACAGTTTCATGATGGCGATGGCATTCTTCATTGTACGTGTTTCCCACCAGTCTGGATGTAAGACGAAGGTCTTCCTGTGCTGCTCGCCATCTGGAGGGAACACTTGTCTTACTTCATCAAATCTATTCTGAGTAGGATTAACAGCGAACCGGAATCTGAAACAAAGGTCGTAGTTGAAGTGATAAGGGTTCTTAAGCCAGTCATGGCTTCAGTCATCTCCATATCAAAGATGAAAGTTTCGTGTGATGTGTATGGAAGGATTTCTATATTGCTATTTATTCAGGTCGTGTTCCCCTGCTATTATGTTGTACTCATCAAAGAAAGGATGTTTACACTCGGCTGCAGTCATCACCTATCAGGGAATAGGTGTCAACGCCTCGGTGCGCCCACGATCCTGGGTTAGATGAGCAAATCACTACCATCGTTGGTATATTCGTTGCTGTTCTGCTGTGTCCCTGAGAACACCTCACTACATGGCGAGACAACACCGTCAGTCACGCGTTAGATAAGGATTCTTAGATTTGTTGCGTGCTCCGAAGCTCTGCCGGAGAAAAGACTCACTGGCAACACTG
>NC_059295.1:28198227-28208227 GCF_017591435.1 Portunus trituberculatus | reverse complement strand
AGTAGTTTGAGGAGTGGTCCTCCATGGTGTCTTTGCCAATGGAGGATGCTGGTCTTGGCATTGAGGGTGGCGGTGTTTTGCATTCCAGGGTCGTCTGTGTGTTTTCCTTCCTTGCCGTGATGGGTCGCATGGGTCAGTGTTGCAACGACTCCTGATTCCTGACCTCATTGATCCAGTCAACAAAGTAGCTCACCTAGAGAACACAAAACATTAGACTGGTGTGCTGACACACACACACACACACACACACACACACACACACACACACACACACACACACACACACACACACACACACACACACACACACACACACACACACACACACACACACACACACACACACACACACACACACACACGTTTATGGAATTATGGAATTTCTACGTTAATGAGTCGTAACTGACATTGGGAAGGGAGGCAAGGGAGGCTGAGTCGTGATGGATGTGGGTGGGACTCACCTCAGTGTACACACTTGGAAAATTCGGGAGACCGCACCCGATGCCCCAAGACACCACGCCAGCCACATAGTTCTTGTTGTTTTCTCCCTGGCAGACGAGGGGGCCGCCAGAATCACCCTAGGAAGAGTACACGTGTATGATCATATGTGCATCAAATAGAGGTAAATTCATAAACCTTTCTACATTGAACATCCTTGGAATGTCTTCCTACACTGAACATCCTTGGTCTGTTTTCTATTTATACTCTAAAATGGAACTTTCACACGTCATCTCCAGCTAGAATAGTTTCTATTTTGGTTGGTGTTCTGAGTCGTGTCTGGCTGGTTTACTCACCCACATCCCTGATTGTTAACTCTACAGTGGCCTTATCTGTCCATGTTTGCAGTAGGCTTCATATATATATTATGTTGGTCAAACATTATTTCCATGCCAACGGTTCTTTTCTTCTCTTATGGCTACCTTCCTCCCGCTAGCTCAGAGTGGAATAAAAATATTCCTAGTCATTCATTTTCAGATTATTAGCTGACTTGAAATCTTTCATGAGGGAGGCTTTCTGACTGTTCTAACTATTTCTCTTAATTGTGAGGGGACGGACACTGCCGCAATGTTGTGTCCACATTTATGTGATCTCCATTATCAACATCACCATCACCAGACCCGGGATTTGATCCACAGCAGGCCTGGTGGTATGTGGTTGGGAGTTGTCACTCATGTGGCTCTCTACCAAGGCAGCCACTCCACCGTTTGCTCTCCACACTGGCTCAGTGTGTCTTGTTTCGCAGCGCGACATGACAAATGATACTGGTTCACGGATCTAGTTGTTCTCTTTGCAGTGAACTGATCAGCAAATGTGGTGTTCATGTTGCTGCACTGTAAGTACACTACTGCCCTGCGTCCCTCAATGGAAATGTCACTATAAGAACACAACAACTAATCTCTGTGCCCTGACAAACGAGATGAGTAGAGCAGCTTACATTGCAGGAGTCTTTTCCACCCTCCTTGTATCCAGCGCAGATGTTACTGTCGAAAATCTTTTCATTAAAGGTAGCGTAACTCTTTCTGCATTCTTCGTCTGAGACGATGGGTAACCGGACTTTCCTCAACACGTCAGAGCATGTGAAGTTTTCGTTACTTATTCTGCCCCAGCCAGCCACCACACATTCACCTGCGGAAGAGTTGTCGTGTGAGGCTCCATGGTAGTCAGCGGGAATCGTTATCAGTGTGAAGCACTGTGATGGACTGTAAGAATCTAGAGAAACAAAGACATTTCTTCACCTGTGGATTTGGTTAGTGGTGTGGGCAGGCTGATGGGAGCGACAGTCTTTCCATCCAGTTCCAGCTTCTCTGACAGCTTCAGGAGGGCAATATCATTCTCTGCTGTATCATAGTCCCACCCAGGATGTGTGACAATGGTTTCTACCTTACGGTGCTGCTCCTCATCTGAAAACAATAACGACAACAAGCTTAGTGTCTTCTCTGTGTAGGCTTAATCAGATATCTGTGGTGACGTTTCTCTCTCTCTCTCTCTCTCTCTCTCTCTCTCTCTCTCTCTCTCTCTTCTCTCTCTCTCTCTCTCTCTCTCTCTCTCTCTCTCTCTCTCTCTCTCTCTCTCTCTCTCTCTCTCTCTCTCTGTCTGTGTGAGGGCAGTCACCGTGCAATCCTGGAACTAATTATAGTCTGTTCACTAGACACTCAGGGTGAGCGAGCTGTGTGAGTCTCTGTGGGTAGCTACATGTCATTATTGATAACTCCGTTCGTTTCATTTTCTCTTTTACATTCATCTCGTTGTAACATATTTTTCATCGCATTGAGCATAATAAAAGTAACAGTAACTGAAACATTCAATGTAACATAATAATGAAAAAGAAATAGCGAAGAAAATGTATGAGTGAGTCGCGAGGCTGACGTGGCCAAGACGTGTGAATCGGGACCGTATTCTGAAACTCTTTGCTGTCACACATCGAGCACTTTCATACGCTACAGAGATGATTCTCAAGAGTGTCTCTTCTGTCACTACCATGGAAATCTGCGTTAATCTGTCACTAGAACTGTAAAGACACCCTCAAGAACCTCTGTAACTAGTGTCTTTTGAATGTAGTTAAGGTGCGTCACAGAAATGTTACCAGATCTCAACAGCGTAGTTCAGACGTCAGCCTCGTATTTCAGACTCCAAGACAGTATTGTAGACCTCAACATGGTATTTCAGAAGTCACCACCATATTTCAAACCTACCCTTCCTTCTCCAGAGCTATACTCGTCCATCACTCTCCTAACACCGCACCATACTCCTTGAATCATCACCGTGGTCTCTAAGGTGTCATGTCCCCTTCTTCACCTCGCCTCACCAACAAGTTGGAGGCCTCAACAGTCAACAGTTACCATCTTGCTAAAACTCATCACCCTGCACTGGTCTGCCCTGTTCAGTATCTTCCCGCCGCACGTTGTCTTGCCACCTTGTCCTTGGCCTCACAAACTGTCAAAGATCATCACTCTACCTACTCATGCCTCCTCACCCTGGCAGTGCTCGCCAGATTGCTTTGCTCCCTCACATCTTGATGAAAGTTCCCTGAACCACCCAGGGCTTCAGTAATCTGTGTACCAGAGTCGTGGCCTTTGTGTAGTGTACATAGAAAGTCTTTACCTTCAACTGCTGATAATATATGTTCACCGGCTACGATCTTAAAGCTCGCGTCATTATCAACGCAGTGGGCGGCGGTCATGACCCACCACTCGTCTATCACGGATGCGCCGCACTTGTGTTTATACTTTTCCAATTTGGTGTGGTAAAACTGTATTTCGACCACCCACGGGAACTCGTCTGTAACACAATTAAATGATTTTACTATTCATACTGTTGTTGTTGTCATTATTATATATTAATATTATCATCATTATTATCTTTATTATTATTATTATTATTAATATTATTACTATTATTGTTATTTATTATTATCATTTTTATTATTATTATTATTATTATTATTATTATTATTATTATTATTATTATTATTATTATTATTATTATTATTATTATTATTATTATTATTATTATTATTATTATTATTGTATTATTATTATTATTTTCCTTTATTATTATTATTACTTATATTAGTATTAGTAGTATTAGCATATATTATAATATTATAATAGTATTAGTATTATAATATTATTAGTTTTATTATTATTATTATTATTATTATTATTATTATTATTATTATTATTATTATTATTATTATTATTATTATTATTATTATTATTATTATTATTATTATTATTATTATTATTATTATTATTATTATTATTATTATTATTATTATTATTATTATTATTATTATTATTATTATTATTATTATTATTATTATTATTATTATTATTATTATTATTATTATTATTATTATTATTATTATTATTATTATTATTATTATTATTATTATTATTATTATTATTATTATTATTATTATTATTATTATTATTATTATTATTATTATTATTATTATTATTATTATTATTATTATTATTATTATTATTATTATTATTATTATTATTATTATTATTATTATTATTATTATTATATTTATTATTATTATTATTATTATTATTATTATTATTATTATTATTATTATTATTATTATTATTATTATTATTATTATTATTATTATTATTATTATTATTATTATTATTATTATTATTATTATTATTATTATTATTATTATCATTATTTTTATTATCATCATTATTAATATTTTTCTATTATTATTGATGTTGTTGTGTTTGTTGTTACAAATATTATTTTGACCATTACTATTACTGTTATCATTATGTGTGGATAAACCAATCCATTGAATATTTCCAAAACTGTGTCCAATGAAGGGCGGAAGGAGGGAGATGTGCAAGAGGAACAGGAGGCTCACGTTTTTCCGCTTCAGTGCCGCCCACTATCCTGGGCTTGACAGGTAGTGTGTTGCCATCAGTTTTGCTGCGTTCGTTGCCGTCTCGCCGTCCTGCAAGCATCACACTGGTGGGAGGGGAGACAATGTCATCAGTCACTGTGCTAGGGAGGGAATCTATTGGTATTTCAAGTAAGGGAAAAGGTTGTTCTTCAAAACGCAACGATTTTCTTGTTAATAGCGAGATTCCCTGAACTAAATCAGCACCATATGCTCCTACAGCAGCTCAGCGCTGTGTCCTGGTGTACTGTACAGGTAGTGTGAAGTGCTGACACTTCAGACTTGTGTGCCGTCTGTAGTGAAACAGCTGCATTGTGTTACACTGCTGTAGTAATGGTTAACCTTGGTGACTTGGACACCTGCACCGACACACTGTCGGTAGAAAGTCACTGTTATGATTGCCAGTATCTATGTGTGCACTCCTTGGCAGACATCAACCAACCGCCCGAACGAGTGTGAGGAAAAGAGAGTGGAAAAGAGTGGAGGAATCCATAAGGTGAGATGTACTTACCCATTGGGCGTGTGGGAGGCGGGCAGCGAGGCGGGGAACGTCCGTCCCTGTGAACTCTGAATGCCTGTTGAGGGAAGCAGTGTGTCAGTGAGTGACACGGCGTGGTGTTTAGGATAAGGAAATACTCGACTCGTTTTCCCTCTGTTTCTGTATTTTCCAAGGAAAATTTACTTTTTAAAGGGTATATTCCATTTAATTCCATGGAACGGATTACGGAAATGTGTATTTTCTTATAAGAGTTATCCTCTCATATAAGAAGAAATGGGAGGACATGAGCAGTTTTCTTTGAAGCGGAACCACACAGGTCTTATGATCATTGTCACAGACAGCCTGTATGATTGCAGTGCAGTGGTCACCCAGTGAAGTGTTCAAGGTTTAGGTATATCATGCATTAGTTGCTTAGCGTCTCTTGTTGTTGGTGGTGAAGTTAGCTATCCTTTACCTCTCGTGCACCACACACACACACACACACACACACACACACACACACACACACACACACACACACACACACACACACACACACACACACACACACACACACACACACTTTTAACGACATATTAATCGATTCATTTACTTTTTCCAACTAACAGACTATGGATGTCCCGCTACAAAGCTAATGCTGAACACCATCATGACTGGAACTGCATTTACTTCTGTATAAGGAAGAAATCAAAATCCTATCTGTAGCCGCACACGCAGGTCTTCATTGACGCACAGTTGGTCTGTTTTACTGATCACACAAATCACAGTGAGGTGGAGAGAGGCAGTTCTTTCTCTGACATTTATTGATGAAGTAGGCGTGTCTAAGAACTGTGAACAAGTTATTGGTCTCAATTTCTTATAACAACAATATCATTCTTCAGTATAAAACATTTTGAACATAACGTATTAGTGATAAGCAAGACATGCAATCAATATTGCACTATGTTTGTGTTGCGAAATTAAGTTACATACCTCGGTCATCTCTCTTGTGTGTTTGTGTCGCTGAGTCTAATCATGAGTGACGTCTACAGGCGAGGCGAGGCGAGGCATTGACTCGAAGTTTTATGTAAATCTGATTTCTGATACTCAAATATGTTACCCATTTTTTCTAGCAAATAGAAGTCTACTGAACATTTCACATCAGGTTGATGAGGAATGATGATGGGAGACAGATGCATACCTTTACTTGCAGTAACAATACCGTTGCGTTATTACTTAACCAACTCACCTGCTAGAAACACGCAGAGCAAAACAGCAAAGAAATTCATCTTCCCTGTAGTGGTGTTGTGCCGGACAAGACAGAAAGATAACGACTCCCACCCAGACTGCCTCGGTGTCTGTGGCTGATCATCACCTCCAGTTCCTTTTATAAGCGCCTCCCTTTGCCACATCACCACTTCTTCCCTTCAGGCTTGCGTCAGTAACATGTTGTGTTTGTAGACGCGGTGCGTCACGAGGCAGGCTGGCTGGGAAAGCAGTGGAGGGATGGGCAGTGTGTAAACAGTGTCACAATCATGCAGGAACCTCGTAGTTCACAGGGCGAGGCTCGTGCGGTGATCACAAGCAGGATTGTCGACACACGGTGTTCTGTAAGGCCTGTCCACTCCAGGAAACATGATATGGACACATTGTTTCTATTTTGTTTCCTAAATTTTCCGGCAGACATTTGAAAAACACATTGATGGATGGATGGATGGATGGATAAGTGGATGAATAGATGGATGAGTTGAGAGATAGATAGATTGATGAGTTGATGGCTGGATAGATGGATGGATGGATGACTGGAAGAATGAATGGAAGGTTAGTTCAGTAAGTGAATGAATGCATATGTAAGTGGTTGGTTGGATCGATGTTTAGTTGATGGTTGGATGGATGGAGAAAATGAATAGATGGGTGAATCAAAAGATAGATGATAAAGTGGATAGGTGGATAGATTAATGGATGTTTGGATGGAGGAATATTCTTTTTTTTACGTAGGGAAGATGGTCAGCCAAGGGAAAAAAAATGAAAGTTTAAAAGAAAAGTCCCACTTGAGTTCTGGCTCTATAACAAGTGTAAAAGCTTCAGCCAAAGTTGGGGAGCAAATGCCTCGATACCTCCCTCTTAAAAGAAGACAAGTCATAGGAATTCGGAAATACAGATGCAGGGATGATGTTCCAGAGTTTGCCAGTGAAAGGGATGAATGATTGAGAGTACTGGTTAACTCTTGCATTAGGGAGTTGGACAGAATAGGTATAAGAGGAAGAAGAAAGCCTTGTGCAACGAGGCCGCAGGAGGAGGGGAGACATGCTGTTAGCAAGATCAGTAGAACAGTTAGCATGAAAATAGCGATAAAATCTAGAAAGAGATGCAACATTCCGGCGGTGATAAAGAGGCTGAAGACAGTTAGTCAGGGGAGGGGAGTTGATGAGACGAAGAGCTTTTGATTCCACCCTATTTAGTAAAACTGTGTGACTGGAAGCCCCCCAAAACATGCGAAGAGTACTCCATGCAGGGACGGATAAGGCCCTTATACAAAATAAACATTTGGAGGGGCGAGAAAAACTAGCGGAGATGCCTCAGAAAACCTAACTTCATAGAAGCTGTTTTAGCAAGATGTGAAGTTTCTACTTAAGATCATGAGCAAAGGACAGACCGATAATATTCATTGTGGAAGAGGGAGACAGTTGAGTGTCATTGAAGAAGAGGGGATAGTTGTCTGGAAGGTTGTGTCGAGTTGATAGATGGAGGAATTGAGTTTTTGAGGCATTGAAAACTACTAAGTTTTCTCTTCCCCAATCGGAAATCTTAGAAAGATTGGAAGTCAGGCGTTCTGTGGCGTCCCTGCTTGATCTGTTGATTTCCTGAAGGGTTGATCGTCTCTGAAAGGACGTGGAAAGATGTAGGGTGGTATCAGCGTAGGAGTGGATACGGCAAGAAGTTTGGTTGAGAAGGTCATTAATGAATAATAGAGAGTGGGTGACAGGACAGAACCCTGAGGAACACCACTATTAATAGATTTAGGAGAAGAACAGTGGCCGTCTACCACAGCAGCAATAGAGCGGTCGGAAAGGAAACATGAGATAAAGTTTCAGAAAGAAGGATAGAAGCTGTAGGAGGGCAGTTTTGAAATCAAAGCTTTATGCCAGACTCTATCAAAAGCTTTTGATATGTCTAACGCTACAGCAAAAATTTCACCGAAATCTCTAAAAGAGGATGACCAAGACTCAGTAAGGAAAGCCAGAAGATCATCAGTAGAGCGAAATTGACGGAAGCCATCTTCCTATTCAGGATGGATTAAAAAAATTAGACAAGCAAGAGATTAAAGCTATAGGACGGTAGTTTGAGGGATTAGAACGGTCACCCTTTTTAGGAACAGGCTGAATGTAGGCGAACTTCCAGCAGGAAGGAAAGGTAGAAGTCGATAGACAAAGTTGGAAGAGTTTGGCCAGGCAAGGTGCAAGCACGGAAGCACAGTTTTTGAGAACAATAGGAGGGACCCCATCAGGTCCATAAGCCTTCCGAGGGTTTAGGCCAGCAAGGGCATGGAAAACATCATTACGAAGAATTTTGATTGTAGACATGAAATAGTCAGAGGGAGGAGGAGAGGGAGGACAAGCCCAGAATCGTCCAAGGTGGAGTTGTGAGCAAAGGTTTGAGAGAAGAGTTCAGCTTTAGAGACAGAAGAGATGGCAGTGGTGCCATCAGGATGAAATAAAGGAGGAAAGATGAAGAAGTGAAGTTATTTGAGATGTTTTTGGCTAGATGCCAGAAGTCACGAGGGAGTTTGAGTTTGAAAGATTTTGACATTTTCTATTTATGAAAGAGTGTTTGGCAAGTTGAAGAACAGACTTGGCATGATTCCGGGCAGAGATATAAAGTGCATGAGATTCAGGAGATGGAAGGCTCAAGTACCTTTTGTGGGCAACCTCTCTATCATGTATAGCACGAGAACAGGCTGAGTTAAACCAAGGTTTAGAAGGTTTAGGTTGAGAAAAGAATGAGGAATGTACGCCTCCATGCCAGACACTATCACCTCTGTTATGCGTTCAGCACAAAGAGATGGGTCTCTGACACGGAAGCAAAAATCATTCCAGGAAAATCAGCATAATACCTCCTCAGGTCCCCCAACTGTCAGAGGCAAAACGCCAGAGTCACCTTCGTTTTGGGGATCCTGTGGAGGGATTGGAGAAATAGTTCAAGATATAGAAATGAGATTGTGATCGGAGGAGCCCAACGGAGATGAAAGGGTGACAGCATAAGCAGAAGGGTTAGAGGTGAGGAAGAGATCAAGAATGTTGGGCGTGTCTCCAAGACGGTCAGGAATACGAGTAGGGTGTTGCACCAGTTGCTTTAGGTCATGGAGGATAGCAAAGTTGAAGGCTAGTTCACCAGGGTGGTCAGTGAAGGAGAGGAAAGCCAAAGCTTGAGTTGAACATTGAAATCTCCAAGAATGGAAATCTTAGCGGAAGGAGAGAATGTGCTCCACTTTGGAAGTTACGTAGTCAAAGAATTTATTATAGTCATAAGAGTTCAGGGAGAGATAAACAGCACAAATGAATTTAGTTTAAGAGTGACTGTTAAGTCGAAGCCAGATGGTGGAAAACTTGGAAAACTCAAGAGCGTGGGCACGAGAGCAAGTCAAGTCGTTGCGTACATAGACGCAACATCCAGCTTTGGAATGAAATTGAGAATAGATAAAGTATGAGGGAACAGAGAAGGGCTACTGTAAGTTGGCTGAGACAGCTGAGTTTCGGTGAAGGAAAGAAGATGAAGTTTAGTTGAGGAGAGGTGGTGTTCTACAGATTGAAAATTAGATCTAAGACCGCAAATGTTGCAGAAGTTAATGTAGAAAAAGTTGAGGGAAGTGTAAAGGCATTTGGGGTCGTTATCAAAAAAGGCATTCGACCTGGGGACATTGTTGGTCCCCTCCCCAGAATATGACTCCGAGGCGTTATTATAGGGTCCGTTTTTCTTTTAAATTTTGATTTTCAAGTGAAGGGTGAATGTGTGGTATGCAAATGTATAAATCAGTAATATATGGATGTTAAAATTAATGCATTGATGAGCTAAATGATGGATGGATGTAAAAAAGGTGTGATTTTATTTGGGTA
>NC_059295.1:28170727-28193227 GCF_017591435.1 Portunus trituberculatus | reverse complement strand
ATTATTATTATTATTATTATTATTATTATTATTATTATTATTATTATTAATATTATCATTATTTTTATTATTTTATTATTATTATTTTTATTACGTTTTTCATTATTATTATTATTGTTATTTTTTTATTATCATTGATGTTGTTGTTGTTGTTTTTGTTGTTACAATTATTATTATGACTTACTATTATTGTTATCACTATGTGTGTATAAACCAATCCATTGAATATTTCCAAAACTGTGTCCAATGAAGGGCGGAAGGAGGGAGATGTGCAAGAGGAACAGGAGACTCACGTTTTTCCGCTTCAGTGCCGCCCACAATCCTGGGCTTGACAGGTAGTGTGTTGCCATCAGTTTTGCTGCGTTCGTTGCCGTCTCGCCGTTCTGGAAGCATCACACTGGTGGGAGGGGAGACAGTGTCATCAGTCACTGTGCTAAGGAGGGAATCTGTTGGTATTTCAAGTAAGAGAAAGGGTTCTTCAAAACCCAACAATTTTCTTGGTAATGGCGAGAATCCCTGAACTAAATCAGCAACATATGCTCCTACAGCACCTTAGTGCTGTGTCCTGGTGTACTGTACAGGTAGTGTGAAGTGCTGACACTTCAGGTTTTTGTGCATTCTGTAGTGGAACAGCTGTGTTGTGTTGCACAGCTGTAGAAATGGTTAACCTTTATGACTTGGACACCTGCAACCATACATTGTCGGAAGAAAGTCACTGGTATCATTGCCAGGATCTCTGGAGGACCTGTGTGCACTCCTTGGCAGACATCAGCCAACGGCCAAACGGGTGTGAAGAAAGGAGAGTGGAAAAGCGTGGAGGAATCTGTAAGGTGAGGTGTACTTACCCACTTGGGGTGTGGGAGGCTGGTAGTGGGGCGGGAAACGTCCGTCCTTGTGAACTCTGAATATCTGTTAACGGAAGCAGTGAGTCAGTGAGCGACACGGCGTGGTGTTTAGGATAAGGAAGTCCATGACTTGTTTTTCCCTCCGTTTTTGTATTTTCCAAGGAAGATTCCTTTGTCAATAGGTATATTTAATTTCTTTCTATGGACCTGATCACGGAAATGTGTATTTTCTTGTAAGAGTTAATCAGGCTAAGAAGAAATGGGAGAACATGAGCAGTTTTCTTTGAAGCTGAACCACACAGGTCTTTTGATCATTATCACAGGCAGCCTGTATGATTGCAGTGCAGTGCACACCTAGTGAAGTGTTCAGGGAAAGCAAGTTTAAGTATATCATGCATTGGTTGCTTAGCGTCTCTTGTTGTTGGTGGGGAAGTTAGGAATCCTTAATTTACCTCCCGTGCACCACACACACACACACACACACACACACACACACACACACACACACACACACACACACACACACACACACACACACACACACACACACACACACACACACACACACACACACACACACACACACACACACACACACACACACACACACACACACACACACACACACACATACACACTCCTCCAGCTCCCTACTGACCTACCCATCAAGATTTACAATGAATTTGCTCTAGAGCTAGCCACCCCTCTCTGCTTAATAATAAATTCATCTCTCTCACTGTACTCATGCCTTGTCGACTGGAAAATATTATTTTTTACACCCATCCCTAAAACTGTCAGTTCGCAATCACTAAATGACCTTAGGCCAGTCGCTATCACACCCATCTCTAGCCTCATCTGTGAAGACTTTGTGTTTGACTGGGCATACAACAAAATCAGTTCCTTCTTGGACATTCAGCAATTTGGCAATATCAGAGCCACCTCTACCTCTCACTACCTAATCAGCTTCCTTGACTTCATTCATAGGCACCTGGACAAACGAAACACCTCTCTAGCAGTTGCTTTTGTAGACTTCAGGAAAGCTTTTGATCTAGTTGATCACACTGTTGTTATCTACAAAGCTATCAGTCTGGGTCTTCCCTCTCACCTGACAGCATGGCTGGCTGATTTCCTCACGGGACGCCGGCAAGCTGGACGTTTTCAGAAACACACATCCTCTTACCAACAACTAACGTGTGGCATCCCTCAGGACACCAAGATGGGTCCACTCTTTTTCCTGATACTGATTAATAACGCTCTGACAAACACCCCTCACCGCTGGAATTACGTGGATGACAGCACCGTGGCAGTGCCACTCAGCAACAAAAACTCAGACTACACCGCATTCCAAACAACGTTGAACAGCCTGCAGGAATGGTCGGCGGAAAGCAGGATGACAATCAACCACACCAAAACTGTAGTAACACATATCTGCACCTCCTCGGCGGCAGTGCCCCCCTCCCAACTCTCCCTTGGGCCTCATCCCCTCTTAATAGTTCGGTCAGCCAAGCTGTTCGGAGTCACAGTGGACGATCAGCTGACATGGAAATTACATGTTACTGCCACAGTGAGATCGGCAGCCTACAGACTCTACATGCTGCGCAGATTCAAGTCACTGGGCACACCAGCTGATGAGTTAAAGGGGATATACATCACCTTCATCCTGCCCAAACTTATGTATGCCTCACCAGTGTGGTCTTCCTCCTTCACCTGCACTCTTCACCAACAACTGGAAAATGTCCAAAGAAGGGCCTGCAGAATCATACTTGGCCCTGCCTACTACACTGACTATGATCACGCCCTATCTACCCTCGATCTCCCCACACTGGCTACCAGACACCAAGCGGCCCTTGTCAAGATGGGTAGAGGCCTGCTGTGCCACTCACGGCTACGGCATCTCCTCCCCTGACGCACCCCAGCCAATCCATGCCAGACGACACACAAACGTGGTCATGCCACTCAAGGCCCCAAGAACTGACTGTTATCATCAGACTGCTATCCTCTCCATGGTCCAAGCCATAAACGCCGTGGTACAGTGGAACCATGCGTGCTTTGGGGTCCGAGGGGTCACCAAGCCTACGGGTTCGAATCCTGTCCACGGTCCGAGTGTAGGTTGGGCTTCCTCCATCGGGGCAACGGTTTCCTAGCGGGTGGGCTTTCAGATAGGAGGTACCCCAAAAAGTACCCCCTTTAGCCCATAAATTCCAGTGAAAACCCCACATGGTACAAATAAAAAAAAAAGTTAAGGTTCTAATCTTGAGTCTCCCTCGTTCTCCATATGTACATTTTCAGTATGTATGTACTGCATTTACTGATAAACCGTATTATTATTATTGTTATTATTATTATTATCATTATTATTATTATTATCATTATTATTATTATTATCATTATTATTATTATTATCATTGTTATTGTTATTTTTATTATTATTATTATTATTGTTATTAATAATATTATTATGTTTATTATTATTATTGTTATTATTATTACACACACACACTCTCTCTTTTAGCAACATATTAATTGATTCATTTACTTTTTCCAACTAACAGACTATAGATGTCCCGCTACAAAGCTAATGCTGAACACCATCATGACTGTAACTGCACTTTCTTCTGTATTAGGAAGAAATCAAAATCATATCTGCAGCCGCACACGCAGGTCTTCATTGACGCACAATTGGTCTGTTTTACTGATCACACAAATAACGGTGAGGTGGAGGAGAGGCGGTTCTTTCTCTTGACATTTATTGATGAGGTAGGCGTGACTAAGAACTGTGAACAAGTTATTGGTCTCAACAAGTTACATAACTCGGTCATCTCTCTTGCGTGTTTGTGTCGCTGCGTCTAATCGTGAGTGATGTCTTTTTTTTTTTTTTTTTTAACGCTACAGCAAAAGTTTCACCGAAATCTCTGAAAGAGGATGACCAAGACTCAGTTAGGAAAGCCAGAAGATCACCAGTACAGCGACCTTGAAGGAAGCCATACTGGCGATCAGACAGAATATTGTGAAGTGACATGTTTGAGAATATTCCTCTTCAGGATGGATTCAAAAACTTTAGACAAGCAAGAGATTAAAGCTATATGACGGTAGTTTGAGGGGTTAAAACGGTCACCCTTTTTTGGAACAGGCTGAATGTAGGCAAACTTCCAGCAGGAAGGAAAGGTAGAAGTAGATAGACAAAGTTGGAAGAGTTTGGCCAGCAAGGTGCAAGCACGGAAGCACAGTTTTTGAGAACAATAGGAGGTACTCCATCAGGACCATAAGCCTTGCGAGGGTTTAGGCCAGTGAGAGCATGGAAAACATCATTACGAAGAATTTTAATTGTAGACATGAAATAGTCAGAGGGAGGAGGAGAGGAGGACAAGCCCAGAATCGTCCAAGGTGGAGTTGTGAGCAAAGGTTTGAGAGAAGAGTTCAGCTTTAGAGACAGAAGAGATGGCAGTGGTGCCATCAGGATGAAATAAAGGAGGAAAGATGAAGAAGTGAAGTTATTTGAGATGTTTTTGGCTAGATGCCAGAAGTCACGAGGGAGTTTGAGTTTGAAAGATTTTGACATTTTCTATTTATGAAAGAGTGTTTGGCAAGTTGAAGAACAGACTTGGCATGATTCCGGGCAGAGATATAAAGTGCATGAGATTCAGGAGATGGAAGGCTCAAGTACCTTTTGTGGGCAACCTCTCTATCATGTATAGCACGAGAACAGGCTGAGTTAAACCAAGGTTTAGAAGGTTTAGGTTGAGATAAAGAATGAGGAATGTACGCCTCCATGCCAGACACTATCACCTCTGTTATGCGTTCAGCACAAAGAGATGGGTCTCTGACACGGAAGCAGTAATCATTCCAGGGAAAATCAGCATAATACCTCCTCAGGTCCCCCAACTGGCAGAGGCAAAACGCCAGAGGCACCTTCGTTTTGTGGGATCCTGTGGAGGGATTGGAGAAATAGGACAAGATATAGAAATGAGATTGTGATCGGAGGAGCCCAACGGAGATGAAAGGGTGACAGCATAAGCAGAAGGATTAGAGGTGAGGAAGAGATCAAGAATGTTGGGTGTGTCTCCAAGATGGTCAGGAATACGAGTAGGGTGTTGCACCAGTTGCTCTAGGTCATGGACGATAGCAAAATTGAAGGCTAGTTCACCAGGATGGTCGGTGAAGGGAGAGGAAAGCCAAAGCTGGTGGTGAACATTGAAATCTCCAATTTGGGGTCGTTATCAAAAAAGGCGTCCGACCTGGTGACATTTTTGGTCCCTTCCCCAAAAGGGGACTCCGAGTCGTTATTATATGGTTCCATTTTTCTTTTAAATTTTGATTTTCAAGTGAAGGGTGTATGTGTGGTAAGTGCATGTAGTTTTGTGTGAAGAAGGAGAGTTGGGTAGGTTGTGACTACCCCCTTGAGTTGTGAGACACAAAGAGAAACGTTCAGCAAGATCACAACTAGCTTTAATGGAATGTTCACAGCTCCCCCTGAACTGATGCTATTAGATCTATTAGGTCTGCAGGCGAGGCGTAGGGAAACCGCGCCCTGCTAACACCTTTGCATTGACTCGAGGCTTTATGTAAATCTGAGTTCTGATACTCAAATATGTTTCCTATTTTTTCTCGCAAATAGAAATCTACTGAACATTTCACATCAGGTTGATGAGGAATGATGATGGGAGACAGATGCATACCTTTACTTGCAGTAACAATACCGTTGCGTTATTGCTTAACCAACTCACCTGCTAGAAACACGCAGAGCAAAACAGCAAAGAAATTCATCTTTCCTGTAGTGGTGTTGTGCCGGACAAGACAGAAAGACAACCACTCCCAGACTGCCTCGGTGTCTGTGGCCTCGAGTTCCTTTTATAAGCGCCTCCCTTTGCCACATCCCCTTTCCTTCCCTTCAGGCTTGCGTCAGTAACATGTGTTTGTAGGTGCGGTGCGTCACGAGGCAGGCTGGCTGGGAAAGCAGTGGAGGGATGGGCAGTGTGTAAACAGTGTTACAATCATGCAGGAACCTCGTAGTTCACAGGGCGAGGCTCGTGCGGTGATCACAAGCAGGATTGTCGACACACGGTGTTCTGTAAGGCCTGTCCACTCCAGGAAACATGACATGGACACAATGTTTCTATTTTGTTTTTTAATTTTCCGGCAGACTTTTGGAAAACACATTGATGGATGGATGGATGGATAAGTGGATGAATGGATGGATGAGTTGATAGGTGCATAGATGAGTTGATAGATTGATAGATGCATGGATGGTTGAGTGGAATAATGAATGGATGGTTCAGTAGGTGAATGAATGCATATATAAGTGGTTGGATGGATCGATGTTTAGTTGATGGTTAGGTGGATGGACAAAATGAATAAATGGACGAATCAAAAGATAGATGATGAAGTGGATAGGTGGATAGATGAATGGATGTGTATGGATGCGGGTGTATGCAAATGTATAAATCAGTAATTGATGGGTGTTAAAATTAATGGATTGGTGAGCTAAATGAAGGATGGATGTGTTAAACCTTTTTATGTAAAGAAAGTGTGATTTTATTTGGGTAGCAGGCCACTGTAGATTCTGTAGTCCCACATAAAGTTATTAAGTTTATTGTTTTTATCAGTTGTTCAGCCGAGCGGTTCACAGGTTGTTTTTTTGGTGTTCTTAAGCAACCCAGGTTTAGAAGGAAAAACTCAGAATATAAAAGATTGTATATTATGTACAAACTTACAAGTACATACGGAAGTGTGTTTTCAACTCAGGAAAGTGTCCATAATGTCGCTGTGTTCACGAGTCACTTAATTCCCGCAGCACACCAGTTTGGACGCACACACACTTATCACAGCCGTACTTTCCAGTCGCCGGCTATACTCATTCTCTTACTTCCGCCGGTGCCCGCAGCGTTCAGCCTCCAGCTTGCTGATGTTGACAACAGGGCGTCGGTCATGTGACAGGGGAAATCTCAACCGGGTGTTTTTATATTGTTATTACATTTATTTATCACTTGTAGTAATACCTATATATATTGCCTCCTACCTATGGAGATTATATTAATTTGTTTTATTTAACTGAGTTAATCATGAATGCAACAACTACTTGTTTAGGTTTATAAATAGAGAAGCACCTGCAACCCCTTTTTGAGGGAAAGGCGAGGTCAGCATTCAGAAGTGATGCACCACATTATGTAAAATTGCATCAGATTTGTACAATGATTGTTATACTCATATATAATTGGTCCTACCTATCCTATGGTGGATACAGATGGATAAGATGGATGGGTGGATGGATGAACAGATTGCATGGAGTAGTAGATAGAGATAGATGGATAGATGGATTAGGGCTGAATTAATAAGAATGGATGAATGACTGAATGAATAAATAAGTAGATATAAGGATGAATGGATGTGTGGATAGATGGATGAAATATTGATTGATGAGTGGGTAGATTGATGAATGGATGAGTGAGTGGATTAGTGGCGAGATAAATGGATGAATAGATACGGTAGATGGATACATGGATGGTTGAGTGGAGTGATGTATAGATGGATGTGTGAGTTTACGTATAGAAGGATGGATAAGTTACTAATTGATAGCTAGATGGATGTTCTTACCTGATGTGGTGGGAATGAAGATATTTTGACAGTAGACTTTATAATGAAAGGGAGGAGGAATAGAACTCTGGTTATGCTGAGACTTTATTTCACGTCTATATAATGCCGTAGGATTGTGGTCAGTGTATTAGTTTTGCAAATGTCGCAGAAGAAAGAAGAAGACTCCAAACCTGAGACATTCACTCTACAAGCAATTAAAGGTTCCAATACTTAAAAGCGACTGACACATGCAGGCACGTGTTTAAAGAGGATGCTGGTCTTGGGATTGAGGGAGGCGGTGTTTTGCTTTCCAGGGTCGTCTGTGTGTTTTCCTTCCTTGTCAGTGTTGCAACGAGGCCTGATTCCTGACCTCATTGATCCAGTCAACAAAGTAGCTCACCTAGAGAACACAAAACATTAGACTGGTGTGCTGACACACACACACACACAAACACAAACACACACACACACACACACACACACACACACACACACACACACACACACACACACACACACACACACACACACACACACACACACACACACACACACACACACACACACACACACACACACACACACACACACACACACACACACACACACACACACACATTGATACAAATATGTAATTTCTACGTTAATGAGTCGTAACTGACGTGGGGAAGGGAGGCAAGGGAGGCTGGGTTGTGATGGACGTGGGTGGGACTCACCTCAGTGTACACACTTGGAACATTTGGGAGACCGCACCAGTCGTCTCCCCAAGACACCACGCCAGCCACGTAGTTCTTGTTGTTTTCTCCCTGGCAGACGAAGGGGCCGCCAGAATCACCCTAGGAAAAGTAAACGTGTATGATCATATGTGCATTAAATAGAGGTAAATTCCACTAAACCTTTTAAAATTGAACATCCTTGGAATGTCGTCTACTACACTGAACATCCTTGGTCTGTTCTCTATTTATACTCTTAAATAGAACTTTCACACGTCATCTAAAGGTAGAATAGTTTCTATTTGGGTTGGTGTTCTGAGTCGTGTCAGGCTGGTTTACTCACCCACATCCCCAGATTGTTAACTCTACAGGGGTCTTATCTGTCCATGTTTGGAGTAGGCTTCATATATATTATGTGGTGCAGTTTTCTCTCTAATGAATTTTATAAGACTGAGTGGAATAAAAATATTTTCCGAATTGTTAATTCCTCTCTGTCTGTAATCAACTACTTCCTTACTGCCGCAATGTTGTGTCCATCAAACATTATTTCTATGCCAACGGTTCTTCTGATCTTGTTAACTGTATGGCTCCCTTCCTCCCGCTACCTGGCGGCTCAAGACTTTCTTCGTTGTTTTACCTAGTCCAACTCTTTAATGCAGGAGTTAATAAGGATTTCTAGTCATTCATCCATTTATATGGTGAACTCACGGACGCCCTACCTGCTTCTGTATTTATACTTTCGCTTGACTGAAATCTTTCGTGAGGGAGGCTTCGAAACACTCCTCTGATTTTGATTATCTCTTAATTGTGAGGAGACGGACACTTCAGTCGGAACTCTTATTAGAAATTTTTGTAGATATATTGCCCTTTGCCAGTACTCCTTTTTACAAAAAAGGAGAAAGAAGGTGGTTATATGTTGTCACATCTGCAGCATCAGTAACACTCATCAATATGACCTTCATTATCAGCACCAGGGGGTTTGATTCACAGCAGGCCTGGTGGTTAGTGGTTGGGAGTTTTCCATCATGTTACTTTCTACCAAGGCAACCACTCTACTCTTTGCTCTCCACATTGGCTCAGTGTGTCTTGTTTGGCAGCGTGACATGACAAATGGTTCACGGATCTAATTGTTCTCTTTGCAAAGAACTAACCAGCAAATGTGGTGTTCATGTTCTATCACTGTAAGTACACTACTGCCCTGCGTTCCAAAAGGGAAATGTCACTATAAAAACACAACTACTAATCTTTGTGACCTGACAAACGAGATAACTAGAGCAGCTTACATTGCAGGAGCTTTTTCCACCCTCCTTGTATCCAGCGCAGATGTTACTGTCGAAAATCTTTTCATTAATGTTATCGTAACTCTTTCTGCATTCTTCGTCTGAGACGATGGGTAACCGGACTTTCCTCAACACGTCAGAGCATGTGAAGTTTTCGTTACTTATTCTGCCCCAGCCAGCCACCACACATTCACCTGCAGAAGATTTGTCGTGTGAGGCTCCATGGTAGTCAGCGGGAATCGTTATCAGTGTGATTCACTGTGATGGACTGTAAGAATCTAGAGAAACAAAGACATTTCTTCACCTGTGGATTTGGTTAGTGGTGTGGGCAGACTGATGGGAGCGACAGTCTTTCCATCCAGTTCCAGCTTCTCTGACAGCTTCAGGAGGGCAATATCATTCTCAAATGTATCATCGTCCCACCCAGGATGTAAGAGAACGGCTTCTACCTTACTGTGCTGCTCCTTATCTGAAAACAATAACGGCAACAAGCTTATTTCTTCTTTATGTAGGCGTAATCAGTTATCACTGTTGGCTATTCTCTCTCTCTCTCTCTCTCTCTCTCTCTCTCTCTCTCTCTCTCTCTCTCTCTCTCTCTCTCTCTCTCTCTCTCTCTCTCTCTCTCTCTCTCTCTCTCTCTCTCTCTCTCTCTCTCTCTCTCTCTCTCTCTCTCTCTCTCTCTCTGTCTGCCTCTTAATCAGTCTGTCTGTTGGGCAGTCACCGTGCAATACGGGAACTAATTATAGTCTGTTCACTTATCACTTTGGGTGAGCGAGCTGTGTGAGTCTATGTGGGTAGCTACATGAACACTCTCATTATTGATAACTATGTTTGTTTCTCTTTCTTTTTTACATTCATCTCGTTTCAACATATTTTTCATCACATTGAAAATAAGAAGAAGTAACAGTAACTGAAGCGTTCAATTTAACATTATAATGAAAAAGAAATAACGAAGAAAATGTATGAGTGAGCTCGAGGCTGACGTGGCCAAGACGTGTGAATCGGGACCGTATTCTGAAGCTCTTTGCTGTCACACATCGAGCACTTTCATACGCTAGAGATGATTCTCAAGAGTGTCTCTTCTGTCACTACCATGGAAATCTGGCGTTAATCTGTCAGTAGCACTGTAAAAGACACCCTCAAGAACCCCTGTAACTAGTGTCTTTTGAATGTAGATATGGTGCATCACAGAAATGTTACCAGATTTTAACAGCGTAGTTCAGACGTCAGCTTCGTATTTCAGACTCCAAGACAGTATTGTAGACCTCAACATGGTATTTCAGCAGTCACCACCATATTTCAAACCTACCCTTTCTTCTCTAGAGCTATCTATTCTCGTCCATCACTCTCCTAACACCGCACCATTCTCTTTGAATCATCACCGTGGTTTCTAAGGTGTCACCTTCCAACTTCACAACCCGACCCCCCTTCACTGACATGTTGCCTAAACAGTCAAAAGTTATCATCTTACTAAAACTTATCACCCTGCACTGGTCTGCCCTGTTCAGTATCTTCCCGCCGCACGTTGTCTTGCCACCCTGTCCTTGGCCTCACAAACTGTCAAAGATCATCAAAGATCATCTACCTATTCATGCCTCCTCACTCTGGCAGTGCTCGCCAGATTGCTTTGCTCCCTCACATCTTAATGAAAGTTCCCTGAACCACCCAGGGCTTCAGTAATCTGTGTACCAGAGTTGTGGCCTTTGTGTAGTGTACATAGAAAGTTTTTACCTTCAACTGCTGATAATTCATGTTCACCGGCTATGATCTTAAAGCTCGTGTCATAATCAACGCAGTGAGCGGCGGTCATGATCCACCACTCGTCTATCACGGAGGCGCCGCATATTCGTTTATATTTTTTCAGTTTGGGGTTGTACACCTGCACTACGACCACCCACGGGAACTCGTCTGTAACACCATGAAATACATTATTTTAATGTTAATACTGTTGTTATTATTATTGTTATTATTATTATTAAATAATTATTATTATTATTATTATTATTATTATTATTATTATTATTATTATTATTATTATTATTATTATTATTATTATTATTATTATTATTATTATTATTATTATTATTATTATTATTATTATTGTTATTATTATTAATATTATTATTATTTTTATTATCTATTATTATTTTATTAGTATTATTTATTATTGTTATTATTATTATTATTATTATTATTTTTATTATTATTATTATTATTATTATTATTATTATTATTATTATTATTATTATTATTATTATTATTATTATTATTATTATTATTATTATTTTTGTTGTGATTATTATTATTCCTGTTGTTATTATTATTATAATGTACAGACAAACCAATCCATTGAATATTTCCAAAACTGTGTCCAATGAAGGGCGGAAGGAGGGAGATGTGCAAGAGGAACAAGAGGCTCACGTTTTTCCGCTTCAGTGCCGTCCACGATCCTGGGCTTGAAAGAAAGTGTGTTGCCATCAGTTTTGCTGCGTTCGTTGCCGTCTCGCCGTCCTGGAAGCATCACACTGGTGGGAGGGGAGACAATGTCATCAGTCACAGGGCAAGGGAGCGAATCTTTTTTTTATTTTATTATTTATACCATGTGGGCTTTTCACGGGAATTTATGGGCTAAAGGGGATACTTTTTAGGGTACCTCCTATCTCAAAGCCCACCTGCTAGGAAACCGTTGCCCTGAGTGAGGAAGCCCAACCTGCACTCAGACCGTGGACAGAATTCGAACCCGTGCGCTTGGAGACCCCTCGGATCCCAAAGCACGCATGGTTCCACTGTACCACGGCGCCCCCCATCTGTTGGTATTTCAAGTTAATAGTTTTCTTTAAAACCCAAAGATATTATTGATAATGGCCCTGAACTAAATCAGCACCATATACTCCTACAGCAGCTCAGCGCTGTGTCCTGGTGTACTGCACAGGTAGTGTGAAGTGCTGACACTGCAGACTTGTGTGCCGTCTGTAGTGAAACAGCTGCGTTGTGTTACACTGCTGTAGTAATGGTTAACCTTGGTGGCTTGGACACGTGCACCGACACACTGTCGGAAGAAAGTCACTGGTATCATTGCCAGGATCTCTGGAGGACCTGTGTGCACTCCTTGGCAGACATCAGCCAACCGCCCAAACGAGTGTGAGGAAAAGAGAGTGGAAAAGAGTGGAGGAATCCATAAGGTGAGGTGTACTTACCCATTGGGCGTGTGGGAGGTGGGCACCGGGTCGTGGAACGTCCTTCCCTGTGAACTCTGAATGCCTGTTGAGGGAAGAAGTAAGTCTCTGAGCGATACGGTGTGGTGTTCAAGATAAGGAAATATACGACTCGTTTTCCCTCCGTGTTCTTTGTTTTTCCGTGAAAGATTCTCTTGTGAAGGGGTATATGCCATTTAAATCCGTGGAACCGATCACGGTAATGTGTATTTTTTTTGTAAGAGTTAAGCTGTCATCTAAGAAGAGATGGGAGAATATGAGCAGTTATCTTTGAAGTTGAACCACACAGGTCTTCTAATCATTATCCCAGACGCCTGTATGATTGCAGTGCAGTGCTCACCCAGTGAAGTGTTTAGGGAAAGGAAGTTTAAGTATACCATGCATTAGTTGCTTAGCGTCTCTTGTTGTTGGTGGTGATATTAGCAACTCCTCTATTTATCTCCCGTACGACACACACACACACACACACACACACACACACACACACACACACACACACACACACACACACACACACACACACACACACACACACACACACACACACACACACACACACACACACACTTTTAACGACATATTAATAGATTCATTTACTTTTTCCAACTAACAGACTATGGATGTCCTGCTACAAAGCTAATGCTGAACACCATCATGACTGGAACTGCATTTACTTCTGTATAAGGAAGAAATCAAAATCCTATCTGTAGCCGCACACGCAGGTCTTCATTGACGCACAGTTGGTCTGTTTTACTGATCACACAAATCACAGTGAGGTGGAGGAGAGGCAGTTCTTTCTCTGCATTTATTGATGAGGTGGGCGTGTCTATAAAAACTGCGAACAAGTTATCGGTCTCAATTTCTTATAATATAACATATTACTTCATTGTAAAACACTTTGAATATACTTTAGTAGTTATAAAAGAACACATGAAATCAACTTACCACCATGACATTTTGTTTGTGGTGCGAAATTAAGATATATAACTCAGTCACCTCCCTGGTGTGTTTGTGTAGCTGTTTCTAATCGTGAGTGACGCCTGCTGGTGATGATTGGGGAGACCGCGCCCTGCTAACACCTGGACATCGACTCGAGGCTTTATGTAAATATGAATTCTGATACTCAAGTATGTTACATATGTTTTGTATCATATAGAAGACTGTTGAACCATTGACATCAGGTTGTAGACTATAGAGGAATAATGATGGGAGACAGATGCATACCTTACGTGCATTAACAATACCTTTGCAATCTACATTATTACTTTGCCAAACTCACCTGCTAGAAACACGCAGAGCAAAACAGCAAAGAAGTTCATCTTTCCTGTAGTGGTGTTGTGCCTGTCAAGACACGGAAAGACAACGACTCCCAGACTGCCTCGGTGTCTTGTGGCTGATCATTTCCTCGAGTTCCTTTTATAAGCGTCTCCTTGTGCCACATCCCCACTCCTTCCCTCCAGGTTTGTGTCAGTAACGTGTTGTGTTTGTAGGTGCGGTGCGTCACGAGGCTGGCTAGCATGCTGGGAAGTATGTCGCAGAGGGATGGGTATTGTGTAAACCAAGGTAAAAACAGTGTCACAATAATAAAGGAACCTCGTAGTTCACAGGGCGAGGCTCGTGCGGTGATCACAAGCAGGATTGTCGACACACGGCTGTCTGTAAGGCCTGTCCACTCCAGGAAACGACATGGAGACAGTGTGTCCCAATTTTGTTTCTTAAATGTTCCATCAAACATTTAGGAAACACATTAATGGATGCATGGATGGATAATTGGATGAATGGATGGATGAGTTGATGGATGGATAGATAGATGGATGAATGGATGGTTAGTTCAGTAATTGAATGGATGCATAAGTGGTCGGTTGGAGCGATGTTTAGTTGATTATTGGATGGATGGGACAAAATGGATAGATGGATGAATGAAAAGATAGATGATAATGTGGATAAGTGGAAAGATGAATGGATAAATAGATAGTGGAGAATGTAAATGAAGAGATCAAGAATTTATTAGTGTTAAGATTGATGGATTGACGAGCTAAATAATGGATAGATGGATAAGATGTATGGGTGGATCGAAGAACAGATTGCATGGAGTAGTGGATAGAGATGGATGGATAGATGGATTAGGGCTGAATTGATAAATGAAGGGATGAATGGTTGAATGAATAGATAAGTAGATGTAAGGATAAAGGGATGTGTGGATAGATGGATGGGATATGATTGGTAAGTGGATACATTGATGAATGGATGAGTGAGTGGATTAGTGGCGAGATAAATTGATGAATACATAGGTGGATACATGGATGGTTGAGTGGAGTGATGGACAGATGGATGTGTGAATTTACGCTTACAAGGATAGATAAGTTAATTGATTGGTAGATAGATGATCTCACCTGATGTGGTGGGAATGAAGATATTCTGACAGTAGACTTTATAATGAAAGGGAGGAGGAATAGAACTCTGGTTATGGTGTGACTTGATTTCACGTCTATATCATACCGTAGGATTGTGGTCAGTGTATTAGTTTTGTAAATGTCTCAGAAGAAACACTAAGACTCCAAGCCTGAGACATTCACTGTACAAGCAATTAAAGGTTCCAATACTTAAAAGCGACTGACACATGCAGGCACGTGTTGAAAGAGTGTATTGTGATGTGATTTGTGAAGTAGTTTGAGGAGTGGTCCTCCATGGTGTCTTTGCCAATGGAGGATGCTGATCTTGGCATTGAGGGTGGCGGTGTTTTGCATTCCAGGGTCGTCTGTGTGTTTTCCTTCCTTGCCGTGATGGGTCGCATGGGTCAGTGTTGCAACGACTCCTGATTCCTGACCTCATTGATCCAGTCAACAAAGTAACTCACCTAGAGAACACAAAACATTAGACTGGCTTGGTGACACACACACACACACACTCACACACACACACACACACACACACACACACACACACACGCGCGCGCGCCCGGTAGCTCAGTGGTTAGAGCGCTGGCTTCACAAGCCAGAGGACCGGGGTTCGATTCCCCGGCCGGATGGAGATATTTGGGTGTGTCTCCTTTCACGTGTAGCCCCTGTTCACCTGGCAGTGAGTAGGTACGGGATGTAAATCGAGGAGTTGTGGCCTTGTTGTTTCGGTGTGTGGTGTGTGCCTGGTCTCAGGCCTATCCGAAGATCGGAAATAATGAGCTCTGAGCTCGTTCCTTAGGGTAACGTCTGGCTGTCTCGTCAGAGACTGCAGCAGATCAAACAGGGAAACACACACACACACACACACACACACACACACACACACACACACACACACACACACACACACACACACACACATACGCGCGCGGACACACACACACATTCACACATACACACACACATTTTAATGCAATTATGTAATTTCTGTGAGTCGTAGCTGACGTGGGGAAAGGAGACAAGGGAGGCTGAGTCGTGATGGACGTAGCTGGGTCTCACCTCAGTGTACACACCAGGAATATCTGGAAGACCGCACTGGTCGGCCCAAGACACCACGCCAGCCACGTAGGTCTCGTTGTGTTTTTCCTGGCAAAGTAGTGGACCGCCAGAATCAGCCTAGGAAGAGCATATATGCATCAAATTGAGATTAATACACTAAACCTTTCTACATGAACATCCTCGAAATATCTTCTGCTATACTGAACATCCTTTGTCTGTCCTTTATTTGTATTCTACAGTAAACAGGAAATTTCATGTCATCTGTAGCTGGAACAGATTCCACGAAAGCAGGTGTTATGAGTCGTCTCCAGAGGCGGGTGGTCCGATTGTGAATTCTGATTTTCTGATTATCCGATGGATTGGACTTGCATTTTCGAATTATTATTTTCTTCTTTCATATAATGGCCTTTAGAGCCTGTAGGTCTCCTTCAAGAGTATAGGAAGCGCTCTCCACCTTCCACCCATTAGCGGTGTAGGCAATCTTTGGTGTAAAGCAATTACACCTCCACCTAGAACCTGAGTATTATGGTGACATATAGGTAACTTTAACCACTCGACAAATGACAAAGTTTCAAGGCGGCACGTGGTGGGATTCAAATTTACGCATGGGCGTGTGCCCGATCTCACGCTCACCACCTTATCTACAACGCCACCGCCTCCTTAATGGAATCGTACTAACCCTCACCAAACGAATCGGATAATTGCAATCGGGTTATCGAAGATTTTAATTGATCTGCGTTGTATCTGGGTTGACGTCTTTGTTTTTTTCATAATTGCAGTTTCTTGACAAATGTATGTATGTTATATCCAAGTATATATATATATATATATATATATATATATATATATATATATATATATATATATATATATATATATATATATATATATATATATATATATATATATATATGGACAAGTGAATGAATGAATCAGTGGACGGATGTATCAGTGGATGGATGGTTTGGTAGGTCGGTGCGCCCAACATGATCAAATGCAATAAAAAAAAAAAAAAAAAGCAATAAGGAGTACATACATATACATACTCTCCATTTTCTCAGCTAGGCAACGTTTTGTTTCAGTTATAAAAAAAAAAATAATAACTTGTTGTGTAAACAAAATTGACAAAATAAGTTCATGGTTTTGAAACAACACGCCAACAGCACCAAATATCCACACAGCACCAGAGCGAGACTGCAGATTTCCATATAATTATAAGCAATGTTACGAGTTTTGCGGTTACCCATGAAAAGTTAGTTTCTTGATTGATTAGAGAAAATGGGTATGTTTGTACTGCATGGGAAACTTAAACATACTCACATCATTGAAAGAAACACGCAAAGTTATGGGTGCTTCTGTGTTAGGAGGGAAGGAAGGTGGCAAGGGACAGTGTGAAGGGTGAGAGGTGAGGGAACAGAAGTGAGAAGTTATGGGTAACGGGTGAGAGCTGACGGGTGATAGATGATGAGTGAAGAATGAGTGGTGGCGAGTGAGGCACGAGGAGTAATGGGTGAGGAGTGGTGGCACTGGTGGGTGAGGAGAGACAGGTGATAAGGGGCTCAACGTGCAGGATACAGGGAGAAAAGTAAGGATCGAAGTGTGAGGGATGGGAAATATTGATACAGGAGTCATTGGCTGCACATATGAGGAAGGAGAAAGAGATCATAAAACTCACTCCCTGCCTCTGTTACTCTCTCTCTCTCTCTCACAGTACTCAGAGCCACACACACACACACACACACACACACACACCATGTTGGGCGCGGTGACTGCTACTACTCATGTGTATACAACTCTCATATGGCTGGAGACGCAATGCTATCCTCTCAAATAAAACAAAGAACAAGAAAAGAACAATTGTACCATGGCCTGATGGCAGCAGTGACCTTGCAGCGCTGGGCCACATCCCTCTCGGTGCAGTGACCCTAATTACCGGCGTCATGGTGGCCCTGGCAACTCTAGTCGTTTACTCACCCTGACTCATCTTTGCCCTTGCACGAGAATGGATGACGTGAGGCGTGCGTCCCGTATGTGTGTCAGTGGTGGCGGCAATGCATGGGTGAGGGCAGCAGTATCGATCTAGTATTAGAAGCAATGGTCTGGTGTACGTCGAGCTAATTGTCGCCGGTACTGGCCTGGCTCTCATGCCGAGGTCAGTAGTTTACAGCTGGTGGGCGGGGCTGGGCAAGAGAGACAATGCCAGGCTTCCACTTTCCCAGCCACTTCTTAGCGTGTATCCCCTTATGAGTGAGCTGCCACTGCATGGCCACCTGAAGATATGGTAAGAGTAGAATGTGTGAGGTACCGGTGCCTAGGAAAAACATGGGAAGAGTGGGAGGGGACGAAGGGTGAGGCGCAGAGAGGCATCGGCGATCTGGCAGCAGCCGAGGGGAGCGGCGGGCGGGGGCCTTGAACAGGTTGTTGTGGCGAGCGCGTCAGTCGCATGTGAGGCGGCGTACTGGTAATCGCGCCACTTGTTCTATCCGTGTGTCTTCTCGCTCATTCCCGCAACCAAGTGTTCGTCACGTGTTCTGTTTATACTCCCTTCACCACCATGCCCGGCGCCCACACTGCCGCCCTGCTCCTTGCTGACGCCTCTTCTCGCCCCCGTCAGCTGCTCATCACCTGACCAGCGTGTCGTTGGGAGATCGTGCTGTACATCCGACGTAGCATTACGACTGTGTGTGTGTGTGTGTGTGTGTGTGTGTCTGAGTGTGAGTGCTACCTGCCGCGTGTGTCGCCACCATGAGCGTCGCTCCCCCGATGAACGCTTCGGTGCTGGACGCTGTGGTGGAGGCAGGGAACTTGACGCAGTGGGACACCCTCAACGTGCCGTACTTCATCAGTGAGGTGCTGGTGGCAGTGGTGGCGGTGATCGGAAACGCACTTACCATCACCGTGTTTGTGGTGGAGCGAAAGCTTCGCCGCCGCACCAATTACTACATCGTGTCCCTGGCGTTGGCGGACCTACTGGTGGGGGTGTTTGGGATTCCCTTCGCTATCCTCACTTCCGTTGGACTGCCGCGGCCTCTGTGGGCGTGTCTCTTCATGCTGTCCACGCTGCTCGTCCTGTGCACAGTGTCCATCTTTTGCCTGCTGGCCGTCAGCGTGGACCGCTACTGGGCCATCCTGCACCCACTGCGCTACTCCAGGGTCATGACCGCCAGGATCGCCCGCCGTGAGTACTGCCTCCCCTCCCTCCCATGTCCTTGGCGCCGTGCCGGCCATGTGGCTCGGCTTGTGATGGCAGCGGGCGGATGTCTTGCTTTCACTGTGTTGGTTCATTTCATCGGCTAAATGCTTACTTCTCCCATTAGTAAACATCAGATCGGTGGCTCATCTTTTGGCCTCCTGGCAAACACCTGTTGATGGATTCTCGTCCACAAATAGCATTTATTAATTAAAGTTACCATCTATTGATTTGTTTTTATTTGTTTATGTATTAATTTATTCATTTATTTATTCACTTTTACTTGAAGTTAGTTCCTCGATTTGTTGTCGCGTGTATGGAACTCAATTTTGGCGTCGTGGATCCAGCACAGAGCCAGACAAAAACTCGATAGTGCTTTCCAAGATGCACGTAGGATCGTATAAATGCATATATTCCTTTCACATAATAAAACAGAGCTTCCCTCATGCCACACTCAGATAATGTTTTCCTGTGCGTACTGGAATATATTGCGGTTAATTTTTTATGTTGAGATACTGACTACACTGATTTATGTTGGTCGTTTGGGATGAGTCTTCGCATCACACCGCTTACTGGATGGCGTGTGCAGTGCGGCGGCGAGGTCACTGCAAGGCCGCGGCTAGGGAGCGAACTGGTGCCCAGGAGAAAGCGAAAGTGCGTATAAGAATTGGCGGGACGACAGGTTGTGCTGCTGAAAGATTGTGTGACTCGGTAGAGAGAGAGAGAGAGAGAGAGAGAGAGAGAGAGAGAGAGAGAGAGAATCCACAGGTGTTTTTTCATTGGGTCTTTATGGTTAATTGTTTATTTGTTAGTTGTATTTGTGATCGTGTCTTTTCTTTCTTTTCTTTCTTTTTTTTTTGTCTTCAATATACTGATGCAAAAACTAGAAAAAGAAGATGCAATCAAAGACAAACATTTCATTCTGTCATAACTCTCTCTCTCTCTCTCTCTCTCTCTCTCTCTCTCTCTCTCTCTCTCTCTCTCTCTCTCTCTCTCTCTCTCTCTCTCTCTCTCTCTCTCTCTCTCTGCTTGCGTGTGATCATCGTGCCTTTGTAGTATATAATATCTGAAGAGTCTATGTTATGAGAGAGAGAGAGAGAGAGAGAGAGAGAGAGAGAGAGAGAGAGAGAGAGAGAGAGAGAGAGAGAGAGAGAGAGAGCTGAGTAGGTAGCAAAATTTTATGATGCTTACAGTTGGCCCGGTAATCTCAAACGCCTTGTGGTTGTATATTTCTTATCGACGCCTCGTGTGTTTGCGTGTTGTCGTGTTAGTACGTACGTCTCAAGTGGAGGACTGAAAGCAAGGAGGGCTGAGGCAATTAGCTGACCAACGTGTGTGCTGTGATTTGTTTCCTTGTAGTCGTGAACGTTACACTCTGCATGTCAGTTACTAGGACTGTTATCAATCCCTTAAGTACCAGGACGCGTTTTTATATTCATTCCGGTAACTATTTGGCGATTTTCTACAGCTTCATAAACTCATGTGGGGATTACAATAGTAAAGACTCTGGCTATTAATCTTTTGACCTCCATAGACCTTTTCTAATGTCAAAAAAATGGTCTAATCTTACACAAACCTCAAGATAAAATGTCCCAGTATTGAAAGGGTTAATTTCTTCAGCTTCAGGACGCGTTTTCATTTTCATTCTGGTTACTATTTGGCGATTTTATACAGCTTCAGAAACATATGTTAGGATTAGAATAGTAAAGAATTTGGATATTTATTTTTAACCTAATGCTAATAAACTCGTCTAATCATATCCAAAAATCAAGGTAAAAATGCATCTCCGTATTGAAAAAGGTTAAAGGCTTCTCACGGGTGTTATTCTCACTGGCTATGCAGAATATTACCAATTTTTCTGTTGTGATGTGATTCCCGTACTCTTAAGCGTTTTGTTCCTTCGTCAATACTACTTTAATCCCTTCAGTACTGAGACGCATTTTTACCTTGCATTTTTGGGTATAATTTGACGATTTTCCTTTCATTAGGAAGATTTTATGGAGGTTAAAAGATTAATGGCAAGAACTCTTTACTATTCTAATCCCAGCATATGTTTTTGAAACTGTATAAAATCGCCAAATACAAACCAGAATCAATACGAAAACGCGTCCTGGTACTGAAGAGATGAAAATGCTACATACTTCTTACATCTATACTTCTTACACTTTCACTACAATTAGACAAACACCTTGAAATCCCCCCAGTAACTCTCCAGCTATCCACGGAGCCAATTACAAGAAGCTGAGATAGGAATAGATAGTACTGCGCGGGATTCAAAGTGTTCTAAGAGGTTACTGCCGCGACTGCCCTGCCTTCACTTGTCCTGGTGTGTATCGTTGTTTGACTTTTATTTTTGTGTCTTGCCATTACACACTTATTTCCTGAAGGTTGATTCTCTCTCTCTCTCTCTCTCTCTCTCTTGATTTTCTTTCCATATTTTGGTTCTTCTGTCTCTTTCTATGCATTTTTTTTTCTTCGTCTTATTTGCCTTTCCATTTCTATAATTTTCCTTTATATTTCTCGTTTTTCCCTCTCCTCTCTCATATTTCATCCTTAACAATCTCTCTCTCTCTCTCTCTCTCTCTCTCTCTCTCTCTCTCTCTCTCTCTCTCTCTCTCTCTCTCTCTCTCTCTCTCTCTCTCTCTCTCTCTCTCTCTCTCTCTCTCTCTCTCTCTCTCTCTCTCTCTCTCTCTCTCTCTCTCTCTCTCTCTCTCTCTCTCTCTCTCTTATTCCTTTTACCTTTCCTTTTCATCCATGCATCACTTCCTCTACTGCTATATTTGTTTCTTGTTTTTTTTTCATTATTTTCTCCTCAATTTTCCATTATCAAACTTCTGTTCTCCATCTCTTTATCCATTTCCGTTTCTTCTTCCTTCCCTCCTTCCCTTCCTTCTTATCTCTCCCTCTTATTCATCATTTCCTCTTTTTTTTTTTTATACCATGTGGGCTTTTCACGGGAATTTATGGGCTAAAGGGGATGCTTCTTCGGGTACCACCTATCTCAAAGCCCACCCGCTAGGAAACCGTTGCCCCGAGTATACCTATCTCCTATCTCCTATCTTCATTTCCTCCCTCATACTTCACTCTCGATCTTCCTTCCTCATTTCTGCTCCTCTGTTACATTTTACTGCTCATCCATCACTGCTCCATGCTCTCTCTCTCTCTCTCTCTCTCTCTCTCTCTCTCTCTCTCTCTCTCTCTCTCTCTCTCTCTCTCTCTCTCTCTCTCT
>NC_059295.1:28143227-28165727 GCF_017591435.1 Portunus trituberculatus | reverse complement strand
CTTCTTCTTCTTCTTCTTCTTCTTCTTCTTGTCTTTGTTCTTTCTTGTTCTTGTTCTTCTTCTTGTTCTTGTTCTTGTTCTTATTCTTGTTCTTGTTCTTCTTCTAACTCTTCTTCCATCTCCACATCTTATTTCTTCTCCTCCTCCTCCTCCTCCTCCTCCTCCTCCTCCTCCTCCTCCTCCTCCTTCCTACTTCGTCAGCTTGTCATGTCTGTCATCATTATTTCGCCTCTACATTATATTGTCCTCTTTGCACTCTCTCTCTCTCTCTCTCTCTCTCTCTCTCTCTCTCTCATCACCCACTTAACAGTATCTCTATTCCTAGCTACTCTGTACTTAGCATTGATACCACGACAGCGTGTAATGTCACCCACAAGGACCACCACCACCACCACCACCACCAACGCCACCTGGCCCCTCTCCGTGCGTCGCGGGTAGAGGCAGTGGCGTTGTGTGGCGGTGAAGGTGAAAGAAGAGAAGGTTGAGCTGTTTATTTCATGTTCCTGCGTGTGATAGCCCGAATCTTTCCGTTTCTGTGTGTGAAAGAGAAGGAAAGAAAAAAGTAGAAGGTATTGAACGAACACACACACACACACACACACACACACACACACAAATACACACACGTTCTCGCTGTCTACGTGAAAGAAATTTTATACGCCCGACAAACGAGAGAGAGAGAGAGAGAGAGAGAGAGAGAGAGAGAGAGAATATATTTTTTGACCTTTCGGCTACACGACCATATCTTATTGTCTTTTTACTACTACACATCCTAGAGATTTGTCTAGGTATACACATAATAATCTCTCTCTCTCTCTCTGTATGTGTGTGTGTGTGTGTGTGTGTGTGTGTGTGTGTGTGTGTGTGTGTGTGTGTGCGCGTGTGCGTATCTATGTTTATTTGGCCGTGTGTGACTCATTTTACTCATCCGATATGCATCCTCCGGCACTTGAGTAAATCAGTTGTGTCTCCCGAGCAAGTAGGAACAGACCACTCTTCTGAGCAGGTCACTGGAGGGCCGAGGAATCCCACACTGCCACCCAGCCAAGCCACCCGACCCTCACTGTCGCCTCGGCCTCAGTAATAAACACACGAGAAGGATTCGCTTATTCCTAAAGAGGGAGAGATAAGGAAACTACAAACAAGCACTTGAATATTTATCTTAGGAGAGAGAGAGAGAGAGAGAGAAGAGAAATACACGACAAATCTTGATAGTGTGAAGATATAAACTGCTCTCTCTCTCTCTCTCTCTCTCTCTCTCTCTCTCTCTCTCTCTCTCTCTCTCTCTCTCTCTCTCTCTTTCTTTCTTTCTTTCTTTCTTCTTTCTTCCTTCCTTCCTTCCTTCCTTCCTTCTTCCTTCCTTCCTCTCTCTCTCTCTCTCTCTCTCTCTCTCTCTCTCTCTCTCTCTCTCTCTCTCTCTCTCTCTCTCTCTCTCTCTCTCTCTCTCTCTCTCTCTCTCTCACACACGCACAAAACATCCCCGGTCAATGTTGCGTCATTCTTCAGTATACATTTTCTCTCCTCGCACATTCGCCTTCTGGGAGTCAAGAACTGTTTATCTCCTCTATTTGTAACGGTACTTAGTTTGTGCCAGACCCGTACGAGAGTGTGCCAGAAGTGGACGAGAAATTATTGGATAGTGTCTTTCTCCTCCTCCTCCTCCTCTCCTCCTCCTCCTCCTCCTCCTCCTCCTCCTCCTAAGACAGAGATGCGGTTGTTTAATTTTGCGAAGAGGAGAGGAGAAAGAGGAGGGAAATGAACATAGGATGAGTAAGGTTTAAAGAGGGAGAGAGGGAGAGAGGGTAGTGTATCTCTCTCTCTCTCTCTCTCTCTCTCTCTCTCTCTCTCTCTCTCTCTCTCCATTAAAAAGAGGGTAATTAAATGGGAAAGAAGGGTGTGGTGTTTAGACGATTGTTTTATTACTACTGAGTTATGCACACACACACACACACACACACATACTGCCCGGTAGCTCAGTGGTTAGAGCGCTGGCTTCACAAGCCAGAGGACCGGGGTTCGATTCCCTGGCCGGGTGGAGATATTTGGGTGTGTCTCCTTTCACGTGTAGCCCCTGTTCACCTAGCAGTGAGTAGGTACGGGATGTAAATCGAGGAGTTGTGACCTTGTTGCCCCGGTGTGTGGTGTGTGCCTGGTCTCAGGCCTATCCGAAGATCGGAAATAATGAGCTCTGAGCTCGTTCCGTAGGGTAACGTCTGGTTGTCTCGTCAGAGACTGCAGCAGATCAAACAGTGAAACACACATACATACATACACACACCTGTTTTCTTTTCCTTTACACATATCTCTACAGATTCTCTCTCTCTCTCTCTCTCTCTCTCTCTCTCTCTCTCTCTCTCTCTCTCTCTCTCTCTCTCTCTCTCTCTCTCTCTCTCTCTCTCTCTCTCTCTCTCTCTCTCTCTCTCTCTCTCTCTCTCTCTCTCTCTCTCTCTCTCTCTCTCTCTCTCTCTCTCTCTCTCTCTCTCTCTCTCTCTCTCTCTCTCTCTCTCTCTCTCTCTCTCTCTCTCTCTCTCTCTCTCTCTCTCTCTCTCTCTCTCTCTCTCTCTCTCTCTCTCTCTCTCTCTCTCTCTCTCTCTCTCTCTCTCTCTCTCTCTCTCTCTCTCTCTCTCTCTCTCTCTCTCTCTCTCTCTCTCTCTCTCTCTCTCTCTCTCTCTCTCTCTCTCTCTCTCTCTCTCTCTCTCTCTCTCTCTCTCTCTCTCTCTCTCTCTCTCTCTCTCTCTCTCTCTCTCTCTCTCTCTCTCTCTCAAAGACGCACCTGTTCATTCACTTTACATGCTGATTAATAACAGAAGGGGGTGGGTGGAGTGTTTTCTTGTGGCAAGTTGGCAGGTAATGACAGTTGGTGAAGAGTAAGCTGCGAGAAAGTGATTGGTTGTGGAAGTGATGGAAAACAAATGGGCAAATGAATAAACAAATAATCAAACCTAAAGGAATAGAAATGAAAGTTTATTGGGAAAGAAGTTGTAAAGGAAGGAAGGAAAGATGGAAGGAAGGAAGAAAGGAAAATTTTATATAAAGAATTGGATTAAAGTGTTAAGAGAGAGAGAGAGAGAGAGAGAGAGAGAGAGAGAGAGAGAGAGAGAGAGAGAGAGAAACAAAAAAATCGGAGATAAAAACGGAGAAAAATGGAGATAAATATATCCATAAACTTCACCACAAGACACAGCGCAACAAAACTTTCAAATCACTTTACGAGACGTGGAAAAACACGATGTTGCGTGGAGAGAGAGAGAGAGAGAGAGAGAGAGAGAGAGAGAGAGAGAGAGAGAGAGAGAGAGAGAGAGAGAGAGAGAGATAATGATGACTGAACATGGATGGTAAAGGAGAAGCGGTACATAATCTACCCACATACGCACATACATACATACATACATACATACATAGCTCTGATTTTTATTGAAACTTACCCTCTTGTTTACTCTTTTTCCTCCCTTTCTAATTTGTCATGAAAATAAAAAAGTATATGAAAAAAAAACCATGTGGATGAAAATGGGTTGCAGTGAAAGGGAAGAAGAACTGAAGGAAGAGGAAGGAAGATTAGCAAAGAAGATGCAAGTTTACTATCTTCATTTATGAGTTCCCAGCACAGCATTGTTGAGGAGGGAGTGAGACGAACTTAGGAACACGATAAGAGCATCAGATAGTCTTAGGAGAGTCTTGGGAAGGGTTGGACTCATGGAAGGTGATGGCAGGATGAGTTTTGCGTACCTAACAGTGTTCTTGAGTACTATAACTGGCTTTTTTTTTTATTCCTTCCCATCTCCTTGTGTTATTTGAGGTTTTGTAGGGCACAGACAACATTTCTTATCTATTTATCTATTCTTTTTAATATAGGTCTGAAAATAAAAGGCTGAAAAAAAACAATTAAAGGTGTTTGGCATTAAAAGTGTTTTTTTTTCTTCTCATCTCCTTATATTTTTCGAATTTTTGTACTCGTATTTCTGTTTATTCATTCATTTTATTTCTTTTGATCTAGGTCTGAAAATAAGAGAGTGAAAAATGTTAGTTGAAGATGCGTGGCCTCAAAAAGTGCTTATCTCTCTCTCTTCCCATCTCCAGTTCGATCTATAGCAAGGATAATGACACTGGAACAAGCAGCTGTGTTTCTATTTTCATTTAATCTTTTCTTATGTAGGTGGATCTGATCATAAAAGGCTGAAAAAAAAGTATCTTGCAAGTGTCTGGTCCCAAAAGTGATTCTCTTCCCATCTGTTTGTGTTTCAGGCAACGGTATTCTTAATTCTATTTATTTATTCTTTTTTTTTTATCTCAGTGTGAACATAAAAGGCTGAAAAAAAGGTTCCTCGCAAGTGTATGGTTCCAAAAAGTTATTCTCTTCCTATCGTTTTGTTTTTTTAATTTCAAGTAACGATGATGATACTTGAACTGACAGCGGCATTTTATTCTATTTATCTATTCTTTTTCATGTTAGTTTGAACATAAAAGGCTAAAAAAAAAAGGTTCCTCGCAAGTGTATGATCCCAAAAGGTGATTCTTTCCTCCCATCTCTTATTTTCGATTTTTAGTAACAATAATGATACTTGTCAACGGCATTTTATTCTATTTATTTACCCTTTTTCTTATCTTGGTCTGAATTCAAAAGGGTGAAAAAATGTTCATTGAAGGTATCTGGCCCACAAAAGTGCTTTTCTTCCTTTCCATTTCATTTATTCTACTTTTACTAAGGATAATGACATTGGTATAGGTTAGTCTGAACATAAAAGGCTGAGTAAAAGGTTCATTAAGGGTGTCTGGCCCAAAAAGAGTGCAATCAAAAGGTAATCCATTATCTGAGGAGAGTCTTGAAAGCTTCCTGACTCAACTGAGGTGCGCTCCTTCCCTTCCTGTGTTCGCGAAGTTAGTCGAGTGTCCGCATTGTTTCATTATGCAAAACGCGTAGGTGTGACCCTTGAGGTGCATTGTTGACTGTAGCTGTATTGTTTTTATTTTTCATTTTTCGTTTATTTATTCTTTTATTTTACAAGAATGATTTTTGTAAGTGCGTGTAAAGATTTGATGAAACGATAGATGAGGGAAGAGTCTTTTGCCTTCAGTATCTTGCATCTTTTATTTCACATTATTATAAACGGATCTGCTGCAACGTGATTCTCTTATGCATTCCCTCATGTGTCTTTCCGTCATAAAACAACACATTGCTTCTCATCACAAGCCTCCTCGTTAACAGCACAATAACAGGTCTATATAAATAAGCACTCCTGCTATTTGCTCTTCCTTTGTATAATTCCTTTGCATCATAAAACAACAAAGTGCTTCTTATCACAAACAATCACTTTCAGGGTACAGCAAGAAGTCTTTAACCCCTTTAGTACTGGAACACATTTTCACCTTGAGTTTTGTGTACAATCAGAGCATTTTATTGACATTAAGGAGGGTCTATGGAGGTTAAAAAGATTAATGGCCACAGTTTTCACTATTTTAATGTCCACATAAGTTTCTGCAGCTGTATCAAATCACCAAAAATAGAAACCAGAATGAATATGAAACGCGTCATAGTACTGAAAGGGTTAACTACATACTGCCATTTGGTTGCTCGTTTTTTATCCCTTTGCATCATAGAATAAGCAGGTGTTTCTTAGTATACTGTCATCTGTTGATCTTCCCCTGTGTTCATCTGCATACTAATATACTCATTCTTGGCTTCAGTACTTTTTCCAGCAATAGCGGAGAGACCTTCACCTCACTCATGCGGGTGTTCCATTGCTTCCTTCCACGAACCTATTGCATCTGGACGCCTTACATGTTCCCGCCTGGCAAATACTACCGGCGTGCGATGAATGTGTGAATGTTTTAACTCGATAGCGGGAATTTTACCGTGAAAAAGGGAGATCGTTCTACGTGTATTGGTGTTTCTACCCTTGGAAATGACAGCGGAGGTCAGGATGGCGAGAGAGAGAGAGAGAGAGAGAGAGAGAGAGTTCATAATCCCAATAATCCTCAGGTATGATTGGTATAATGAAATAATCTTTGCTTCACACACACACACACACACACACACACACACACACACACACACACACACACACACACACACACACACACACACACACACACACACACACACACACACACACACACACACACACACACACACACACACACTGGGCAAGCCTCTTAATGTGTAGCCCCTGTTCACCTAGCAGTAAATAGGTACGGAATGTAACTCGAGAGGTTGTTGCCTCGCTTTCCCGGTGTGTGTTGTGTGTTGTGGTCTAAGTCCTACCCGAAGATCGGTCTATGAGCTCTGAGCTCGCTCCGTAATGGGAAAGACTGGCTGGGTGACCAGCAGACGACCGTGGTGAATTACACACACACACACACACACACACACACACACACACACACACACACACTCTCTCTCTCTCTCTCTCTCTCTCTCTCTCTCTCTCTCTCTCTAAAAAAAAAAAAAAGGTTTATGAGATCAGATACCTTTTTTTTTGTCCGTCTTGCATGATAATTAGATGTTGCTGCTGTTATTATTATTATTATTATTATTATTATTATTATTATTATTATTATTATTATTATTATTATTATTATTATTATTATTATTATGATTATTATTGTTGTTGTTGTTGTTACTATTTTCATTCATCATCATTACTATTTTTAGGTCTGACGTAAAAGATGCATTGAATTTTTCGTACAAAAGTGTGACAGCGTACACAGGTGACGAGTGTGGTTTGCTGATGTCACTCATTAGTCCTTCCTGGGATAGTGTGTGCGAGCAGAAAACTGGTACGATGCCCCGCCTCGCCCTGAGTGGTCACTGTGAGCAGAGGTTGTTGTTGTTGTTGTTGTTGTTGTTGTTGTTGTTGTTGCACGACCCTCATCATCAACATTATTACCATTATTGTAGTAAAAGTAGAAGCAACAGTAACGATAATGATAATGATAGTAGTAGTAGTAGTAGTAGTAGTAGTAGTACTAGTAATAATAATAATAATAATAATAATAATAATAATAATAACAACAACAACAACAACAACAACAACAACAACAACAACAACAACAACAAGGGCAAAATTAATTCTATCAACTGTGACTATTCTTTCTACACCAGAATCATGAAAGCAGTCTTAACCCTTTTAGTACTGAGACACATTTTTTCCTTGAGTATAGATTTGATTAGACGGTTTTATTTACATTAGGAAGGTTCTGTGGAGGTCAGAATCCCCACATAAGTTTTTGAAGCTGTATAAAATCACCAAATAAAAAGCAGAATTAATATAAAAATGCGTCATATTACTGAAGGGGTTAAAAGCACCCTTATTTCCCACACCATGACTTCCACCAGTGCCTGCCAGCTGAGAGTACTCCAATCACACTATAATCTGTCTACTCCAAAGTGGCTCCTGGGTCTGGGTTTGAATGGTGTCCCAGGGAATGCGTGGTTGTCAGACCTTGAGGAAAACCATGAGATTCCTTGTAATAAGTGCGTTGATCAACAGAAAATAAGTATTATTAACTTAAAATCAATTACGATATCAATAAGCTAAAATGTGTTTGAAATCCAGGAGCCATTTTAGAGTAGAAAAGCGTAAAAACGTAAGTGTTGGGAAATAAATGCCGGAACATCTCGTCTTACTTCCTGGATCATTCTCAATCATCTTTCATGGAGTGAGACGTTCTCCTCCACGCCTCTACTTTCCCTGCTCAGACGCTGGCTTCTTCCATCCCTGTCTAGGTTACGCCTCTCCTGTTGGGGTAGGAGGGAGAGTGGGAGAGTGGGAGAGTGGGAGAGGAGGCAGGTACACGGGCCATTTATCAGACGTAGTGGAGATGAAGGATGCGCATCTCAATTCCTTTGTTTATATTTTCAGTGTCTCTGGTTTCTTTCCTCCACTCCACCGCAGAACTGCCTCGCCTCGCCTCGCCTCGCCTCGCCTTGCCTTGCCTCGACCCTGCATGTGTGGCTTTCATGTCCTCTTCCTAGCGCGCCAATCTCTCTCTTATCACGGCGGTTACTCAAGATGT
This sequence comes from Portunus trituberculatus, assembly GCF_017591435.1. Classification (NCBI taxonomy): domain Eukaryota; kingdom Metazoa; phylum Arthropoda; class Malacostraca; order Decapoda; family Portunidae; genus Portunus; species Portunus trituberculatus. The sequence continues at coordinate 28,157,714 of NC_059295.1, read as the reverse complement.
ATATAATTTTCTTGCGTGTTGTCCTCTTTCTGGTACTCATTTAAATAGTCATCCTTATCTTATCATCCTCCATAATTATGTATCCCAGCAACATATGTCGTCCCTTCCCTTCTTGATCCATAAAACACCAAAACATGTAGCTCTTATCCGGATCCCAGCTGAAGTCAGTTGTTCCGACTTCCTGGTTTATTTCCCTGTTGTTTTGACATTTGAGGTTCACCAGTCAGTCAAACAGTGCTTTACTACCTGTCCTCTTGCTGTGATATACGGCGGGCATTTATCTTCCATTCGTATTGCAGTTTATCTTTACTTGGATTACAGTAAACGTAGTAATATTGTCACACGGCCTTCATTGTCTTGTCAAGTCCGCAGTAATCGCTGACGCTGTTAGGGAAGCACCAGCGTCAGCACCACTGCAGTCTGGAGTGCTGCTGACCTTCAGGCGCCGTGCAGGGAACGCTGACGTGAACCAATACAAGGTGAGCGCTGTCAGTTCCACTGTGGTCACGCTCTCCAAGTGTTGTTAATGAGACGCCTTCATGACGTCACGCACACAGCCAAATCCCAACACTCCATATCGTCTTTGCGGACTACGATTTTTTTTTTTATGTTTTATTTTTACACACACACACACACACACACACACACACACACACACACACACACCGCGTAGTGTAGTGGTTAGCACGCTCGACTCACAATCGAGAGGCCCGGGTTCGAGTCCCGGTAAGCGGGGAGGCAAATGGGCAAGCTTCTTAATGTGTGACCCCAGTTCACCTAGCAGTAAATAGGTACGGGATGTAACTCGAGGGGTTGTGGCCTCGCTTTCCCGGTGTGTGGAGTGTGTTGTTGTGGTCTCAGTCCTACCCGAAGATCGGTCTGTGAGCTCTGAGCTCGCTCCGTAATGGGGAAGACTGGCTGGGTGACCAGCAAGCGACCGAGGTGAATTACACACACACACACACACACACACACACACACACACACATCTCGAGTGTCTTCTACCAAACAGTGCACACAGTTACCTAAAACGCCATGCTTTGGGTAATGTTTCGGACAAAAGTGTTCTGTCGGACTATCTTTTTCCTCTTTCTTTGAATTGAATTTGAAGATTATATTAAGAAACCTAGAAAAATAAAATCAGTCTTGCTCTTGAATCTTCCTCTCTGGTTGATTATTTTCACAAGAACGGCTTCATGAACGGATTCTTTTTTCTTAATGCACTGTTCTTCCCATTGTTTCTCTTTCCTAATTCAGCGACAAGTGTTACTGGTGGCGTGAATCCCTCCATTGCTGACCCTCGCGGAAAAAAGAAAAAGAAAATACTAAAAGGTCACGACACTCAAATGCGATATTGCCTCGAACACTGTACTGTTTATCACTCGTGGAGGCTGCTGTGTGTGTGTGTGTGTGTGTGTGTGTGTGTGTGTGTGTGTGTGTGTGTGTGTGTGTGTGTGTGTGTGAAGCAGAAAGACGTAAGGGAAAGGGAGGTTAAAGGTGACAAAGGGCATACACACACACACACACACACACACACACACACACACACACACACACAGAGAGAGAGAGAGAGAGAGAGAGAGAGAGAGAGAGAGAGAGAGAGAGAGAGAGAGAGAGAGTATCCGTAATAATCTTTGCAGCAATACAAATTATTATTATTATCATTCGTCGCTGCTGTTACTGTTTACTGTTACTATTACATTTATAAGTACACTCGTCTGTCTGCCAGGGAAACACATCTTAACAACCTGCCACACTAACAGATTAAGTGTGGAAACCTTTGGCAAATGTAGCTCTATGAATACCTCTACCACGATGCTATGCATCGTGGTAGAGGTGGCGGCGCATCCCCCTTTGCGGCATCCTTGGGACGGCGCCACTTGTGCCATGCTGAAGGTAGGTCACCGTGGAGAGAACGTGCAGGCGTGACACGGTGGCGCTCGGGTATAAAGATCACATCATTTTGTGGCTGTGACGCGTAGTAACAGCCATCTTTAAATACTAACTACCCGTCCAGCTGTTAATTTCCTCCTTATAGTCTCTCTAACTACACCTATCAACTTTTAATTACCTCTTCTTGATCTTCTCCTCTTGCCCTTCCAACTGACTAACGACCACAGGCTCTTGTTAATATAACCTTGGCTTTACTCCTCATCAGCTGCGCGTAAGTTCATAAGCGTGGTGTTTTCATGGCTAGCAGTCCGAGGGAGAGCAATGCGTTGGGTGAAGGAGTGTTTGGCTGTTAACAAAGCTCAGTGCTGCCCGTGCTGTGAGTGCTGATGTAACATACGCAGCTTCCTGTTATTGTTGTTGCTGTTGTAAGAAGTGTTTGTGCGCGTGCTGGTGGTGGCGTGGTGGTCCTGGTGGTGCTGGTGGGCTGGTGTGGGGTGATGAGAGGAGGGAAGGTGGTGATGCAGGTGACGGATAGTGGTATGCAATTATGTGGCGCCGGGGAGGTGTAGTACATAATGCTTCCAGGACACACACACACACACACACACACACACACACACACACACACACACACACACACACACACACACACACACACACACACACACACTAAGTTAAGGTTCTAATCTTAAGTCTCCCTCAATCCCCATATGTACATTTTCAGTATGTATGTACTATAATTACTAATAAACCGTAATATTATTATTATTATTATTATTATTATTATTATTATTATTATTATTATTATCTCTCTCTCTCTCTCTCTCTCTCTCTCTCTCTCTCTCTCTCTCTCTCTCTTTCTCTCAACTATTTCACTTCTGCAGGAAATGAGTTGGGAATTTGATACTGAATGCTTAATAGTGCATGATGGTCGTGGTAGTAGTGGTGGTAGTGATGGTGGTGGTGGTGGTAGTAGTGGTGGTAGTTGTACGTGCGAGCATCCTAGTCCTCTTCCACGTTTATTGGTCAAGTATCAAATAACAATATCAGTGAAGCAAGTGATGAAGATAAATACATGAACCATCATTAACTACGAATACAGCACTGTTATTTTATTGTTAACCCCTTCAGTACCAGGACGCGTTTCCATATTCATTCTGCTTACTATTTCGTGACTTTATACAGCTTCAGAAACTTATGTGAGAGGATCAAAATAGTGAAGAGTGTGGTCATTGATCTTTTGACCTCCATACGCCCTTCCTAATGTCAATAAAATGGTCTAATCGTACACAAATCTTAAGGAAAATAGATGTGTCCCAGTAGTGAAGGAAGCTTTTAAGGGCCTTGTATAATTTCTCTTAGGATTGAGGTAGGTGAATGTGGTTGTGTTTTGTTAAAGGAGTGCCGTGTGTGTAGGCTTTCTCCTCTCGACTTTTACTCACGCAGAAGTGGTAGAGGAGGTGGTGGTGGTGGTGGTGGTGGTGGTGGTTATAGTGGTGGTTATGATGATGTTCATGGTGGTTGTGATAATGGTTGGGATGATGGTGATGGTTGTGATGGTGGTGGTGGTTGTGATGATAGTGCTTGTGATGGTGATATTGTTTGTGGTGATGGGGGTTGTGATGATGATGGTGGTAGTGGCTGATGATGAGAGTTGTGATGGTGATAGTAGATGTGATGGTAGTGGTGGCTCTGGTGGTGATGGTGGTTGTGATGACCGGTGATGGTGAAGAATGAAGCCAGAGTGTGTGCAAGGTTCTGAACGCGGACAGCCAACACCTTGTTTATTGTTGGAGTGAAGTGTCTAATGTTAGTACTGAACTTTTACTTATTGATTTGATTTACCTTTAGTCCTTGGTGCGGGAAACATGGTAAACAGAGAGCTAATTTAGTGAGGGAGAGAGAGGTGGTGGTGGTGGTGGTGGCGAGTATGTGAGCTCAATAGTTTTCAGAGAGGATAATCAGTCAGTGAAGCTCCGAAACTTAATACTTCCTCCCGCCTGGCGTGTCTCACTCAAGACTCCGCGCTAAGTGTTTGTTTGAGTCTTTATTTATACCAGGTGGGATTCCTCATAGTTTACATTACACTCGCCCGTCTTCAAGGCCTGTATTCTGAAACGCTTTGCTCTCTCACCATCACTGTTTTCCCAAGGCTCCAGTAGAAAACATGATTTTAAGAGTATTTTTATGGTTCTGGTGATAGATTGGAAAGATTTCTAGTTAACTAAAAGGAGAAATGGTTTCGTGTCCTCTTGCACTCTCTTGCAAGTTGCAATAACACGATTGTGAGAGACAATAATAATTTTAAGGCAATATATTATACACTGCTAAATTTTCGACATTTAATTACATTAAAACTACGTACACAATATTCATCAATAATTACTTCAGCAAGTAGCAAATTCTCATTCCATATAAGTGACACTGTTCTCAAAAGTTTTTCATCAAAATCCAAGTATCAACATTCAAAATCAAACTCACTCAACATATTCCAAATCCATCTCACACAACATATCAAATCCACCACAAATCTTAAATCTAAACATCCTACAAATATGACATCCTAAAATATTCTATCCTCCTCTACTCCATGAGGTGATAATTAACTAAAACTGCACCACCAACTGTTTAAGCTTCACTTACTAATACAAGAATTCTCCATGTCGCCTCTGACGCCTCTCCAGTCAGGAGCCTGCGACCTTCTCCCTCTAGCTCTCTTTTCTTGACTCCCAACAAAAAGCCTTTTTTCCCCTCAGTTACAACTTATTTTATACTCCTAGATTGTTAGTTTCCATATTTTCCAAGCAGAAATGCACATCTCACCTAAGTCACACCCTACAAGTGTGACAATGTACTTTTTAAACCAATCCCCAGTAATACACATGTTATTTTCCAACCCTCTAGGCGTGGCAATGCATCTTGACCCAATCCACAATAACACAAGTCATCCAGATACACCCTTAGGCATGGGCAGTTATATCTTGACCCAATCCACAGTAATATAAGTTACCCAAACACACCCTTTAGGCGTGGCAAGGTATATTTTGACCCAATCCCCAAAAATACATTCTACATAGACACGCCCCCTAGGCGTGGCACTATATTTCACCCAATCCTGGTATCTGAGGTAAGGTATGGCACTAGCCAAAGTGTCCCCTCGCTTGCGGTGACCTGCGTTCCACAGGTCAGGACCATGTGTGCCTCCACTGAATTCCTTTCAACCACCACCCCATATATTTCTGTCAACTCCCTCATTTCTATGTTTACATGTTATGTTTGAGTCTGGTCATGGGTAGACCTTTGGGCAGACCGTCATTTGTTACACTCAAACCCCTACCAAAAATCCTACTACATGGTACAATGTTTTTCTACTTTTCTCTATTTTTTTCTCTTCCTCCTTCATGTTTCTGCTTTTCTCCTTGTATTCTCTTTTCTTGTTTCTTCCCTCTTATTTCTTCTTTCTTCTTTGACTGCGTCAGGTTACCACAATGGTATTGAAATCCTATCTAGTTGTGTCTGTGGCCTTGCAAAATCATCATAGTGAGAAGGGAAGGCGTTTCTGAATGCTGGCGAAACTCCTCAGTCACGCATCGTAATAATTCTCTTACAGGATTCATTGTAGTGCTTCGAATCGCCGCTGAAGCTGCCATGGTATACTCCCTTTCCGTATCCCACCACCACCATCTCCACCAGTATTGACTCGCTCTCCTCGACTCAGTCTGTTGCTATGTACTCTCCGCATCTCGTGATTTTTCGCCTTTGATCATCGGTGGTGTTTGTGTAGCTTATTAACCCCTTCAGTACCAGGACAGGTCTTCACATTTATTCAGGTTAGTATTTGGTGATTTTACACAACTTCAGAAACTTACTTGGGGATTAAGAAAGTGAAGACTCTGACCATTAATCTTCTGAACTCCATAGACCCATCCTCATGTAAATAAGATCGTCTAATCTTATCCAAAACTCAAGAAAAAATGCGTCCCAGTACTGAAGGGGTTAATCTCCCGTGTATGGCTGCCTCGTGAAAGACCGGCGTCCTCGTGTGTTTCTTCGTCCTCCTCGTCCAGCCGCCAGCTACAAGGACTCCTGCACCTCAGGCTTGGTGGGGGAAGAGGCACGTCGACCACTAACGGCTTGAAAGGTAAATTTATCGCCTTCATTTATTATTAGGGAAGTTTATCTGGTGCCGACACAGCGAGGTCATAATGGTGGGAGGCGAGGCGGGGTAGGCGAGGCTGGGTAACGGGAAGAGGAAGAATTCCCTGGGGATGTCTGTCAGCGGGCGGTTGGTGGCGGGCCGTGCTGCAGTGAATCAGGTGTGTCCAGTCGGGTCGTCAGTGTGGTGTCGCCTGGCCTGAGGGAAGTTCAGGAGCGGTGCATTGGCCGCTGCTGGGAGGATGGAAATTGATGCTTTTTATTCGTTTATTTATTTATTTATTGGTTAATCTATTTTTTTGTTCTTGGAATTCTTGTTGTTTTAGTCCAAGCAGCTTGGCATCCTGCATGTATGGCTGACTTTGTTGGTTAAGATGTGTGTGTGTGTGTGTGTGTGTGTGTGTGTGTGTGTGTGTGTGTGTGTGTGTGTGAATGTGTTTGTTGGAGGGTCTTTCAAGCTGCAGGGTCAAAGGGAAGGAGGGTGTAAGGGAATGCGCGGCGTTCTCGGATCGCTGTGTGTGTGTGTGTGTGTGTGTGTGTGTGTGTGTTATTGATGGAAGAGTAAGGTTTATGTGACGACAGACGAGGCCAGTTTCGTGTGGCATAACATCAGTCAAGTTAATTTGTCTTGGCTCTCAGTGCAGCTAAGTGTGTGGGGTAGGGTACAGTACCTTACGTCAGCCCCTGAGACGTGGGTCGTGTTACTACCGCGCAGGGGTGATCGGCTGTCTACCCACCTCCCTGCAGTGCCTGTGTGCCAAACTCACCTTCCCCGCTGTGGGATGAGGGGACGGGATGTTGTCGTGGTGGTGGCTGGTCACGGGGACGGCTGGCGGTCCCTGTTCCCGCACCACATTAATTTCCTCTTGTCTCCCCTCTATTATGGTGACCCATAAGGACGGTCGTGTGACCTCGACGTTGTCATTATATCAATTTTCAAGGCTGAAGATGGGCTGGGGAGCTGGCTAGTGTCACTCAGGCCGCTGCTCTGCTGGCGTGTGAGCCGCTAATGGAGAGGTGTCGACCCCCAGGCAAGCAGAAGTCATTAATCATTGTCATAAAAGATGTGGTGTGAGGCACAGAAGCACCAGCAGTCCGGGGTGGAAGTTCTTAGTGGTGGTTTCTCTCTCTCTCTCTCTCTCTCTCTCTCTCTCTCTCTCTCTCTCTGTTACACACACACACACACACACACACACACACACACACACACACACACACACACACACACACACACACACCACTTTTCTGAAGTCCATCTCGAGACTGCCACCACCAGGCACTCCTCGGGTAGTGGTGGTGGCGGTGATGGCAGCGGCGGCGGCGGCGGTATAGTCACTAGGGAAGGAGTGATTGCATTGAGTCATCGGAGTGTAGGAAGCCAAGTAATTTGTATCATTGAACGTCAATACAACTTTAGTATAAACCCTTGTTAGCTGCATGAGTTTGTTTGCTGCTGCTGTAATCGCCAAACTTCCTTGACACACTGCAGGGAACAGCTGCCGACCCATTTCCAACATGCCATTACCTCGTCCTCTCTCTCCCGCACACCAGAACACAGGCAATTGGGCGTCAAGGGGCTGGGGCGAGGGCAGGGCGGTGCAGGATAGACGAGTGCAGTGCCGCGGTATTGCTGTTCCAATGAAGCTGTGTTGAGACCTGAAATAGTTATCCAGTGCTTTATTTTTCTTTCTTTACTTAAAGTGTCTACGTGCGTGTGTACATGTTAGTCTTTGTATATGATACAGGCCAGCCACTTATGCCTACATACGTGCCTACATGTGATGCCACTTCACACACACACACACACACACACACACACACACACACACACACACACACCGACGCAGGCCCACCCATCTCCTAATACTGCCGCCCTTCGCTCCTCGCACCCACCCACACAGTCCTTCATTGAACCTTCCCACCTCCCCTCTCACCCTCCCTCGCCCTCCCTCACCCACGCCACACACACACACACACACGCACACACACACACACACACACACACACACACACACACACACACACACACACACACACACACATCTGAAAATATAAATCAGCCAGACTCATTCATTGCCTTCAGCTGTACAGAGGGAGGCGGTAACTTCATCTACTTAGCGAGTCTTCCTCTCTCTCTCTCTCTCTCTCTCTCTCTCTCTCTCTCTCTCTCTCTCTCCCGCTTATTTTACTCCTTTCTATCTTACTTCTCCTTCCATTCATAACCTCCCGCCTTTCGTCCTTCTCTAAACACATCACTCTACCCCTCTTCTTCTCCCCCAAGTCGTCTACCTCTTACGCCTCCTCCTCCTTCTCCCTCCCTCTCTTTCTCTCCACCCCTCCCTTCCTCCCTTCCTCCCTTGAATACCCTCCTCGCCTCAACCACAATAAACTTGCCGTCTTCTCAACGTACGTGAGTCTCCTCATGTCTCGTGGCGGATTTGACTCACCCTCTCGTAAATTGTTCGAGTTATCAGTTCACCAGTCTGACCTCTTTGTTTTGTACCAGGCGGGCAGAGTACTTCATGTCGGGCCTGTGATGGGCTTGGCTGGCTATACGAGAGGAGGCAGTGGTATGTGAGGCAGTGAAATGTGCGTTTTATGTTTGCTGTGCGGATGAGTGAGTGGACATTCGCATGGAGAGAATTTAGCTTCTTATTCTGAAGCAATTCAACCATTCATAAAGATCTGGTTGAAGTGACACGTCTTGTTCTTAGGATGCTTTTACTCGAAGTGGAAAATTAGCAAGACGTCTATGCATTATTACTCGAAGGGGAAAATTAGCAAGACTTCCATACATTATTAACATAAGTTGGTACTCATTTCATTGCTAAGTCGTCTTCGATTCTCAGTGGCTATGGACGAGGCGAGGCTTGTACTAGGGCAGGACTGAACTGAATGGAACTGGGATGGAGCACGGTGGGACAGGATGGGGCGTGGAGAGACGGGGCGAGAATAGAGGCATATAGAAAGTACGAAGCAGAAACAAGGTGTGGCAGAAAGAGGGCGCTGTAGGGATGAAGGGCAGGAAAGGAGCAACGGGAGAGAAATCCTTGGGGGTAGTGAATGACGCTGAGTGAGGCGGGGCGTGTCGGGACTAGGCGAGGCGGGGCGGGGCGGGGCGGGACGAGGTGGGCCGGGGCGATGCGAGGCGAGGCAGATACTCAAATTGATCTCTACTTCTTTATCTCCTGAGTATTGAATGTTGGTGATTAATTTCGGCACTTGACATTGTTTGCGTTAGTGACGCGTGAAGACTGATGGGCGTTCGCGCGCTGACACACACACACACACACACACACACACACACACACACAGTCGTTCTATCCTTGTTATTTTTTTTTCGATCCTTCTTCTCCTTGTTCTTCAGTATCTTTTACCATCATTCTCTTTCACATCCACATTTTTATCGTTATCTTCCTCCTCTTCCTCTTCCGCCGCAGTCTTTTCCCATTTCTTCACTTTCTTTGCCTCCTTCTCCTTTCTTGTCTGTGTCTTTCCTTGCCTTCTTATCTCTTCCTCCGCCTCCTCTTCTTCTTCTTCTTCTTCTTCTTCTTCTTCTTCTTCTTCTCAGCCCTTTTCCCACAAATTTACTTTCTTTGCTTGTTTGCTCCTTTTTTTGTCTATGTTTTTCCTTGCCTTCTTATCTCCTCCTCCTCCTCCTCCTCCTCCTCCTCCTCCTCCTCCTCCTCTTCGCACCCACATATTTTCGGCCATTTCTCCATCGCCTTTCACGTTCCTCCCATTGTTGTTTCTTCGTTGCCATCGTGTCCCGGGAATTCTCTTCTTTCCTCTCGTCTCCTAATCGACCATCATAACACCAACCAATTCTTTGCACTTTCTCTTCTTCCGCCTCCTCGTTTTTCCTTTACTTCTCTCACATAATCCGTTTTCTCTTCCCACTGTACTTCCTTCATCTTCTTTTTTTTTTTTTTGCATTCCTTCTCTTTTTTCTTTGTCTCTTCTTATAGCTCTCTTAGGCAAACAGTAAGTGTAACTTTCTGGACATGCTTGCCTTTAAATAATGTACTCTTTCTCTAAATGTATCTCTCTTATCGCTACTGTTAACTTGAGCTCCGTTTCCTAAGATTGTGGTGACGGTGGTGGTGGTGGTGATGATGCTGGTGGTGGTGGTGGGTGGGGAATTCTGACTAAATTCCTTATAGTGACGTGTGAAAATAACCGGGAACTGGATAATATTGCATAACAGAAAGCCTTGTTCAGCTTGCTTGTTTCCCTTTGTATATAAGACTGTGGAGGAGCGTGCATGATACAGGGTAGTGTATAGTGAACGCACGCAAGAATACATGGAAGTAAGGAGACAGCAAAAAAGATGGGATGGCCTTTTTATTACGGCTGTGGGGACTCTGGTTTTAGACAACAGAAAAAGGTTATACACAAAGGGCCAGCTGTAAGTGCCAATTCCTGACGAGTACTGTCAGAATGTTTATCCAGAATGTGACGATACATCACAGGTTACTCACAAACACTTGAAACTTGACATTCTTTCAGTTCAGTTAGTTCTTCTACCTTCTCTTTTTATACTTGAGAGGGGGAATAACCTGAGGCTACAACGATTAAGACTCACATAGGTGCCAGTCCCCATTGCAAAGACCCAAAAAGGAAACTGAGAAAAATGGACTATCCACTCTTTTACAACTTTTATCATGTGTCTTATTTTGGTGGGAGGGAAGATTGGATGTGTATATGTTACAGTTTGTGAATTGCATTTCATGAAATATATGAACCTAATTCTCTACCTATTCTAACCTAACCATTTCATGAAATGGCCTCCATTGCACATTTCATGAATTGGGTTAGGTTTGGTTAGGTTAGGTTAGGTTAGGTTAGGTTAGGTTAGGTTAGGATAGGTTAGGTTACGTTAGGTTTGGTTAGGTTAGGTTAGGTTAGGTTCATTTCATGAATTGGGTTTGCCCATTTCATGAAATGGGCAATTTCAGAAACGGGGTGTAACATATATATATGAGTGTGCGCTCCTGTGTTAATCCCTTCGGTAATGAGACGCATTTTCACCATGATTTTTGGGTATGGTTAGACGATTTTATGTGGATTAGGAAGGGTCTATGGAGGTCAAAAGATTAATGGCCAGTGTTTTATTATTCTAATCCCAACATATGTTTCTGAAGCTGTATAAAATCGCCAAATAGTAATCAGAATAAATATGAAAACGCGACATGGTACTAAAGTGATTAAAGTCATGCAGGGATATGTTTGACGAGGTGAGTTGATGGGACAGTGCAGGGAAGGCGAGGGAGAGACTTCAGCAGATACTCACCGGACGGAACTGGAGTGAGTTCAGAATGGGTGTTGAGAGTGGAAATGGTCAAGACACGAGGTAGGGTAGAGTAGAGTGAGGCTGGATGAGGGGAGTGGGGTGGTTGGATATGGGGGGGGAGGGTATTTTAAGGTATGTAAATGATCGTTTTTAATTTTACACCATCCATTTTGACGGTCGTGTGTGTTTGTGTGTGTGTGTGTGTGTGTGTGTGTGTGTGTGTGTGTGTGTGTGTGTGTGTGTGTGTGCGCGTGCGTGTGCGTGCGTGTGCGTGCGTGCGTGCATGTGTTGCTAAATTGCACCGTTTCCAGCCGTTCCAGCAAGACTTTCAGGCCACTGACTTCAAGTGGGCCTTTTGTTCCAGCGGTTATTTCAAAGTTTCTCTCGCATGCAGTCTTGCCTCGAGTGTGACGGGGCGGGAGTTACTCATCACTTACGAACACTTAGCTGGATAGTGTAGCTTTCTGGACGTGTGTGGCTATATGGCTGTGGTGCCTGGGTGGAGCTTACGACGTATTTTAAAACACTATTGTCACCTCCACTACTTAAGAAAACTATAGATGATGTTACACGGAATTCTATCGGTGTGTTTATGGTTCTTGTGATAGATAACAATATATCTACATTACTAACAAGAGAACTACTCCTGAGAACCTGGTTGATTATCTCTGTGGCCTTTGAAAATAATCAGGATGAGAGAGCAGTGCATGTCTTAATACTTATTGTGTCTCGGGTATCTTTCTCCATACATTGAGCGGAGTAAAGAATCTGCCTTCCTCTGTGTTTCGTCTCTTCGTTTGTGTTCCATAAAGAAAGACTAGATTTATTGTCTTGTCTTGGGCGGGCTCGTTTTCGCCTTAATTAAGTTGTTAGGCATCGATTCCTTAAAGGGTGAGGGAAATTAGCAAATTTTATAGTGACTTCATGAATATTTTCTTGCATCAGATAGCCCACCTCTCGTCCGCTTCTTCTGTCTTGACTAGGAAAGGCAAAGGAAGAGGAGGTGAAGTGGAGGGAGCGACACAGTAAAGTTCTCGTAAGTGTCACACATTTCATAACCAACAGCATTTTTCAAGGAGTGAGATTTTTCATGACAACAGAGTAAGAGTCAAGTGATCGTGTTTCGAAACGTACTGAATTCTCACTGCAACATTTCTTTTGTTCTCAAAGGCTGCGCAGACGATTAGCTGGCTGAATCCCCTAGTGTGTGTGTGTGTTTTTTTTTCTAGCTGACGATGCTGCATCCTTATCGCTAGAATCACGAAAGCGACTTTGAAAACACCACTAACTTTCACGAGGGCCTATAACAACAGTCGAGATGAGACGCCTAAGTGTTTCAGAATACAGCTAAAATGTTCCCCCAAGACTCAGTGTTCTCAATCGAATAGGAGGTTTGTGGATTATTCTGCAGACTTGAAGACGATCACGGGATATTGTGTGGAGAAGCAGCAGCAGCAGCAGGAGGAGGAGGAGGAGGAGGAGGAGGAGGAGGAGGAGGAGGATAATGACCCAGAAATACTTATGGTCAGTTTAAAAAAAAATATGCCACCTTCATTTTTAGTATTAACCCTTTAGTACCATGACACGTTTTCATATTTATTCTGCCTATTATTTGACGATTATGTGCAGCTTAGAAACTCATGTGGGGGATCAAAATGTGAAGACTGTGGCCATTAATCATCTGATCTCCATAAATCCTTCCTAATGCAAGTAAAATAATCTAATCGTACCCTAAACTCAGGGTAAAAATGTGTCCCAGTACTGAAGGGGTTAATAGTTTATCAGGTTCTGCAGCACATGAACCTTTCAATCTTCTGCTTAAATTCTTGCAGCCTTTTTTGCGGATATTACAAATGTATATAAGATAGCCACTATGTTCCTTCTCGAGTGCTTCACGGAGCGTGTACACAACGTCATAGCAGCGGCAACATACATAGTACCGCCCCCAGGAAGAACATTTACAGGGCAACAATCTAATGTGTGGAAATGTGTTCGTAAAGCGGAAGAGGGAAGCAACATCTGTTTAATCTCTTCAGTTTCAGGACGCGTTTCATATTCATTCTAGTTACTATTAATGATTTTCTGCAGCTTCAGTAACTTGTGTGGAGATTGAAATAACAAAGACTGTGGCCATTAGTCTTTTTGACCTCCATAGACCCTTCCTAATGCAAATAAAATCGTCTAATCATACATACCCAAAAATCAAGGTAAATATGGGTTGCAGTATTGAAGAGGTTATAGCCATAGGGGAAAAGCCATTACAGATTACTTAAAAGTTTATCATTTTTTATGAGGAATTGAATGGATGATAGTCTTGGTCAAATGTAGAAGAGCTTACCACACTTTCCTGCTTTTAGACTTTTCCCTATAGCCTGAAAAATCAATATGAACAGCAACAAATTTAGTTCAGATCCAAGTCTTTCCTACCCTCCTTCCCACAGACATACTTTTGTTTCCTTACAAAGTTTTACTCACTCACGCACAAACGACACACACACACACAAACGACACATCCGACACACACACACACACACACACACACACACACACACACACACACACACACACACACACACACACACCATATCAAACAAGACCTTGATAGTATTACCATCAGTGTTTTCAAAAGAATAAAAAATCACCTTTACTCTCTCCAAGCCACAGGAACATAACAAATCTTACATCCATAACTTATTATGTATTAAGATGTAAAGCTATCGGTACATGTGTAAATTATTATTGCACTGTATATTATAATAAATTTTTGTATGTGTATATATATGGAAGTGTGTATTATATTGTATGCCACAATAATTAATATTTTCATGTATGTAGGTGTGAGTGTGTAACCTACTATGTAGGTTAAATCAGTTGTTGTATGAGTCTATAATAGGTGTGCATATGTTACAATAGCAAATCTGTCTGCCATGGAGTCCTGGCTCGGCAAACTGTGCCATTTATTCTGTTTATTAAGATAATTAAATGTTGTAATTGATTGGCAATAAACATTTGAACTTGAACTTGAACACACACACACACGTCGAAATATAAGTTATCTACCGTGTACAAGATGGTTGCAGAGGTGGTAGTATTATTATTTTTTTATTATTATTATTTTTTATTTTATTATTATTATATTATTATTA